>NC_063354.1:32599419-32639023 GCF_021869965.1 Rhincodon typus
GCAGCATCATAGGAGCAGAGAGGCTGACGTTTTGGGTCTAGACCCTTTTCTGATGAAGGGTCTAGGCCCGAAACGTCAGCCTTCCTGCTCCTATGATGCTGCTTGGCCTGCTGTGTTCATCCAGCTCTACACCTTGTTATCTCAGATTCTCCAGCATCTGCAGTTCCTACTATCTTTAAGCTGAAAAATGTTGGTTCCTCTGCTGTTAATTTGAGTTCATTGCACTGGTAGCTTCTCAGCTATTTGCGACAGGTTCACTTTATCGGTTGTGCAGGCTTGACAGGATACCTCCCAGTTTGTTCAACAGGTTCCTGTGTTCTTGTGGTTTGTGACAAGTGGGTAAATGAGAACTATTCTTTCAAAAGCTTCAATCTTAGCATGAGTGATACTTGCTATTTCATTAATGAATAATTGATTGTACACTTTTTTTCTTTCATTGCAATGTTGTTGGAACAAAAAGTCCTCATTATCTCCCTTTTAATCTTATAATAGTCTAAACAATATTGTGAATTCATTGAGATGTAAATTAAATCACACATTAGTAGCTATACAAATCAGTTACACCCAGGGTTGAATGTTTTGCACATCATAAGAAAATAACAAAAAACACAATGTGCGCTTTTGCATAATTTTTACAAACTACTTCCGAAAATATACTGTGCATTTTAATATTATTCCTGAAGAACTAGCTATCCGAAATGACTACGAGAAGTGTTGTAAAGAAACAGATTATTCACTTTGTGGAGATCCTCCAATTAGATTTCTTTGTTCACTTGGCAAAAATCAATATGTTGTGTTTTCATTCATGCTAAATGGTGCTGATGGTCTTTAGGGAAATTCAGATCTTTCTTTCTGGTTGTTTCCTGTGTAATGGAGCATCAGTGACATCCTGACACTTATTATGCAGGATTAAAGGAAATAATGAAAGGTTACCTGACAATCCAGGAGAAGCATTTAATCTTCGTGTAACCTGTTTCCAGTCATTGTATAATGAGTGGGAGGAGCAGCACCTTGGATCATTGCCCATTGATCAAACACTCTGTGGAATGACAATGCATTCCTTTAGTTACTAGTGCTCATGCAAGTATTTCCAGTAAATGTGTCAGCATCAAAAATAGCCAGTGGGTGCGTGGTGGTGAGGGGGCATGGGGGTATAGAATGAGGATACTGATTAGCTGACATTGTATTACTGATATGGGTTATTTGCAACTGTAAACAATACTCTGAAAGATTTTTCTATACCAGACCATGCTGTAGCAGACAAATTAGGATTTATATTAAAGAAAACTGAAAGAACTGCGGATACTGTAAATCAGGAGCAAAAACAGAATTTGCTGGAAAGGTTCAGCAGGTCTGACAGCATTTGTAAAGAAAAAAATCAGAGTTAATGTTTTGGGTCCAGTGTCCTGCTGAGCTTTTCCAGCAACTTCTGTTTTTGTTCACATTAAGGAAGTTGCTTGTCTTAGTTGTGTCTTTGGAAGAGATACTGTTAGGAGGGCGTGAGGACAGGGAGGAAGGATTGTAACTGATATGATGTTCCTGTGCCATGCTGCACTTTGAATGTCAGTTGTGTCAGCTATACCAACACAGGCATGGAAACAAAATACCTGCTTGACACATTGATTGGAAATGGTGTGTATATGGAAAGAGCTAAAAGATCTTTTCATCTTCCAGCTAGATCTTGGAATGCAAAGGGTGATAAAGAGTGATGCTCCTCCCATTTTTCACTTAGGATCATGTCCATGAAGCTGTAAAATAGGGTAAGTGAAGGTGAAGGCTGGTTATGCCAATTTGGCACTGGGTCAAAGTCTTAGCATCCTACTACAAAATATATTTTGGGGCACCTTCACTGTATTGACTCCAGTGGTTAAGAAGGACGGTTGCCACTGTGTTTTCAAGGGCAACAAGGGATGGACAGTAAACAATGGCCCATGCCCTTCCAACAGTATCTCTTCCAAAGACACAAAGACACCAAATCTGAAGAACGAACAATTACTAATACAATACTGATACCATTATCTTACATAACATCAATATGGAGACTGGCGATGTTCTTTTTTGAAACAAGAACAGAAGTTGCTGGAAAAACTCAACAGGTCTGGCACAACTGTGGAGAGAAAGCAGAGTTAACATTTCATGTCCATTGACCCTTCTTCAGAATTATTTTTTTTGTGCACTTTGACAAACCCTACACATCACCACTGAGTCACATTGAAAAAGTTCTGCTGACATAATCAGCAGTTAGGAAGACAGCGAGAAAACAGTCTTTCTTGTTGCTGGTTGAGATGAAATCTGGAGACTGAGGGATACACAGTGTTGGAAGACCATCCTATGGTACAGATGATAGAAAAGACCTTGAGGGGCGTAAACTAGAAAGGATGATTAATATTTAGTGAAAAACACTTTCTGTAATGGCTCTATTTCAAATTAAATACTCCAGTATAGGTGTTTAACTGGTACAATGAAAATAAATCACCCTAATACAATCCCTGTTATCACCCGACCAGTGTTGTGGAACAGAATCCACCAATTGGGGAAGCGATTTAACATCCTTAATGAGATGGAAATCAAAACTCACTTATTTTCAAGTAACACATATGTGCTTATTCATCAGCTGTAATCATCCATTGATTCCACTTAATTCCTGTGCTTCTTGGCTTCATGAGTCAAATGATGTGAGTGAATATTAAGTTCAGTTAGACAAGTTATGAATGATGAATAACTACTTTTGTTTTCTCATTCTCACCAATGGCAATAGTATTTGTGTTGCAAGTCCAAATGGCGACCTCTCGTGATACCTTGGGCTAAAAGGATACAGAATCTTTGGCCAGATGCTCTTTTTCTGCTTCCGTGCTTGCCCCATTACTAAGACTAGTTTCTTCCATTGCAGCGACATTTAACACTCAAGTCCATGTCTTCTTCATCTCAAGGCTTGTCTTCTCTAGCACTCTCCTAGACAGGGTCCCTGCCACAATTTTGCATTCCTTTAGAATGCTGCAGCTCAGGTTTTCATCTGTGCAAACTCCCCATTGGTATCAGCACAAATTTCAATAGCCCTGTGGATGTTAACAAACTTAATTCACAAGTACTCATGGCCTTGGCTCACTCTACTTCAGTGAATCTTTGCATCCTAAATGCCTGCTTCTGGTGTTCTCACATTGAATTTCCTGTTTGTCCTCAGCTCCAGAGAAAGGAGTTATTTAACTATTTGACTCTGGCTTTCTGGCTCTCTACCAGGTCCTAGCTACAGAAATTGAAATCATAATTAAAGACATTAACATCTCAGTCAATTATACAGTGCAGTTATTCTATTACCATCTTAGGTTCCGAAACTAAGGTTCAGTTTTCCTTCTATGACACCTATTAATCTATTGAACATAGAAAAATCATCATTCTTGTCATTTAATTAAGTCACAAGTCCTGATAGTGATCATTTCGTCGATCTTTGAGATGTTCATTCAGGTCTGCTCTTCTTCGCTTTCAAAAGTATATATATATTCTTTTATTATATAATCATGAATCTGACTATGGTGTATTAAACTATTTTCCTCTAACATGTTTCAGCGTTATCTTTTTTGCCTCTGGCATCCAGTTTTGTGTTCATTAGTTGGTGCTCCCTAATGTAAAGTACTGTACCTTATTGCTTGTTAAGGCTGCTGGAAATAAAAACCCCAATATTGGATAGTAGACACATTCATTATGTTGTGGAATTAAATATGGTAGCTTGTATAATAATACCCCTCTGTACCATAATTATAGTTGACAGTTAATAATCTATGTTGACAGAAAGAGTTTGGTGATGTTCATTCTGTTTCCAAAGCACCACTGTTTTTCAGATCTGGTGTACAAAATGGGCAGCTCAGTCATGAATGCTGCAATACTTATGAATGGGGATTGTAAGTGTGAGGGATTCGCTCCCAGTCAACAGAGAACTAATCTGTTGTTGATTACAGAGAGACTGTGTCCTGTGCACTATATCAGAAGTAGCTCAAGGGGAATTCAATATAATCATTCTTCCTGGATGGCTGCAACAGTCAATTGAGTACTATAACGTTCTATAACATTTTGGACCCAAATCAGACAATTTTCCTCTTGAACTGAGCCAGTTTGATTGCTGTTTCAAACAAGAGTCAGACAAAAATATCTGGAGTAAGAATCAGTCAGAGAAATTTAAGGTGAAAAATAACCACACACTAATTACTGGCAGAAAAACATGTTGGTGACCATTTCCTGTAGACTTCTTCTGTTGATCAAGCTTTCGAGAACTGATTGCAAAAAAGACTTTATGTAACCATATTCACTGTGCCTTTAACCACCAGTTAAATATTACTTATGAAAATCATTAGGGACCAAATTGAGAGTTCTATTACTGTTCATGAATATTGATCAAACCGCAAAACTGGAGGAGGAAAAGTGTGATATGAGGGCAAAAGCACCAGAGTAGATTCTATAAGGCGATGCCGTGAAAAAGAAAATAATTGGCATCAACTGGAATGAGTAATCGCGGTTAAAACTAATACATTGCAGAGGAATTTCCAAATCTGTAATCTCCATCTACTTTGAGGCTAGTTCTGTTGCATGGTCCATTGAACTTCTGTGCTGAAGTTAATTATTTGCTGGAACAAAAAACAAAATAACAGTTGATGAGGTAACAAGGTGTAGAGCTGGATGAACACAGCAGGCCAAGCAGCATCAGAGGAGCAGGAAGGCTGATGTTTTGGGCGTAGACCTTTAACAGTTGATGGCTTGGATGACACTTGCTCCTGTATTTTTGTAGCCATGCGACATGGGCTAATCTTTGATCCTAACTTCACTTTTATTATAATGCGTTGTCTAGGAAGCACCTTTGCCATTACAATCATTACAATGTGCCTCAGTTCCAGCTCTGAAGCAGAAGGATAAAGCTTCAGGTATACATTCCAGAGACTCCAGGACACAGTCTACGTTGAAAGCCCTGTGCAAAACAAAGTTACACTGTTGGAAGTGCTGTCTTAAGACTTGTCTGGCACCCCATGAGATTTTTGAAGAAGAACATAGACTCCTTCCTGGTGTTTGAGGCTAATATTGGTTTTTCTACCCAATATCAATTCATTCTTCATTAGCTGTAAGGAAATTTTGGAATACTGTGAGGTTTTGAAATGTGTCAGATAATGCAAGTTCATTTTATTCAATTTTTCCCCATATTTATAGAGTCACAGAGTCATACAGCATGGAAATAGACCCTTTGGTCCAACCAGTCCATGCCGACCATAATCCCCAATTAAACTCATCCTGCCTGCCTGCGGTTGGCCCATATCCCTCCAAACATTCCTTATTTATGTAATTATCCAAACATCTTTTAAATGTTGTAACTGCACCTGAATCCACCTCTTCCTCTGGGAATTCATTCCACACATGAACCATTCTCTGCTTAAAAAAAGAAAATGACCCCTTTGTGTCTTTTTAAAATCTTTCTCCTCTCGCCTTAAAAATTTGTCCCATGGTCTTGAAAACCGTCACCCGAGGGAAATGAAACCTGTCAGTTACCTTATCTATACCCTCCATGATTTTATAACCCTCTTTAAGGTCACTCCTCAACCTCCTACATTCCAGTGGAAAAAGTCCCAACCTATCCAGCCTCTCCCCGTAACTCAAGCCTTACATTCCCAGCAACATCCTGGCAAATCTCTTCTGAACCCTTTCCAGCTTACTAATACCCTTCCTATGACAGGACGACCAGAATTGGACACAGTACTCTAGAAGAGGCTTGCCTACGTTCTGTACAACCTCAACATAACGTCCCAACTTGTATCCTTTCTTTAAACATGCTATGTTTTCCTGTACCATTCAGCAGTAATTAAGTGTGGCTGATGATTTATTGGCTTCTGCCACATGTGGCTCTTAAGTCATCCCCTCAGATGATCAGACGTGCCCTAAAACAACTGCAAAGGGACCGTACATTATTGGACATGGTTCTGAGGAATGTTGTTCAAATGGAGCCTTGTAACCTCTTGCGCTGCCTTTCCCTGATAAATTCATGTGCCTCTGATATTCCAGGTTGAGGCACATTAGCAATCGGAGATCCATGCATTCCATCCCTGAGAGAGAGTGAATCCTGTTGTGCTGTTTTACAGTTGACTTGATGGCAATTTGGGAGATTCATGAAAATGTAGCTCTGCAGTGCTGTTGGGTCTCAGGACATCAAGTCATTTACATTCTTGTCAATGCCACAAACTGCTTCAGTTCACTGTGCAGTTTACATAACTCATTCAATATGAAAGTGCATTTCTGTGAGTAGGGCAGAGGGGTAATTCAGTTCTTGCCTTTGATAGCACAGGTGGAATTGTGATTTTGCTGTTCAGTGAGAAACTCTTGAGTATGCACTGTCATCCCATCCAGTCATGGAGGCTTGGGGCTAAAGTGGGACTCTGAAGGAGCTCGGAAAAAAGACAACACATTTCTGATGTTCAAGCACCCAAGCACAGCATTCAGTAGTAAAACCATTCAGAAAGCACTGTGAATCTAGAATTGGAAAACAGGGAAAACTAGCCATTTGAATACAAAATTGGCTAGAAGGTAGGAAACAGAGGGTGGTATTGGAGGGTTGCTTTTTGGACTGGCGGCCTGTGACCAACAGTGTGCCACAAGGATTGGTGTTGGGTCCACTGCTTTTTGTCATTTATATAAATTGTTTGGATGTGAATTCAGGAGGCACGGTTAGTAAGTTTGCTGATGACACTAAAGTTGGTGGTGTAGTGGACAGCAAAAAAGGTTACCTCAGAGTACAATGGGACCTTAATCAAATGGGCAGATGGTCCAAAGAGTGGCAGATGGAATTTAGTTTAGAAAATTGTGAGATGCTGCATTTGGGAAAGGCAAATCAGGGCACGACTTAAACAGTTAATAGTAGGGCCCTGGGGAGTGTTGCCAAACAGAGAGATTGAGGAGTGCAGGTTCATAGTTCCTTGAAAGTGGAGTTGCAGGTAGACAGGGTGGTAAAGAAGGTGTTTGGTATACTTGCCTTTTATTGGTCAGTGCATTGAGTATAGGTGTTGGGAGGTCATGTTGCAACTGTGCAGGACATAGGTTAGGCCCCTATTGGAATGCCACATTTAATTCTGGTTGTACTTTATAAAAAAGATGTTGTTAAACTTGAAAGGGTTCAGAAAAGATTTACAAGGATGTTGCCAGGGTATGAGGGCTTGTGCTATAGGGAGAGGCTGAATAGACTGGGGCTATTTTCCCTGGAGTGTCAGAGGATGAGGGGTGACATTATAGAGGTTTATAAAACCATGAGAGGCATGGATAGTGTGAATAGTCAAGGTCTTTTTCCCGGGGTGGGGGAGTTGAAAACTAGAGGGCATAGGTTTACGGTGAGAGGGGAATGATTTAAAAGGACCTGAGGGATAACATTTTCATGCAAAGGGTGGTACATGTATAGAATGAGCTGCCAGAGGAGGTGGTGCAGGCTAGTAGAATTACAACGCTTAAAAGACATCTGGATGGGTACATGAATAGGAAGGGTTTAGATGAAAATTGGCCAAATGCTGGCAAATGGGATTAGATTAATTTAGGATATCTGATTGGCATGGACAAGTTGGACTGAAGGGTCTGTTTTTGTGCTCCACATGTCTAATGACTGCATG
Organism: Rhincodon typus; assembly: GCF_021869965.1. NCBI lineage: Eukaryota > Metazoa > Chordata > Chondrichthyes > Orectolobiformes > Rhincodontidae > Rhincodon > Rhincodon typus. The sequence goes on from NC_063354.1 coordinate 32,607,045, forward strand.
GTCTGGACTGTGAAACTTTACTCTCATGGCCAGTTAGATTGCTTAGAAAAATGTTTTAATGCTTCATAAGGTGGGTTGAATTGATCTTTTCAAGAATTACAATTCAACAACTAAACAAATGTCTTAACGACAAAAAAGCAAAGAACTGCAGATGCTGGAAGTCAGAAACAAAAACAGCTGTAAAAACTCAGCAGGTCTGGCAGCACCTGTGGAGAGAAATCAGAGTTAAAATTTCAGGTTCAGTGACCTTTCTTCAGAACAGAAGAAACTCCTAAAGACGGGTCACTGGACCTGAAGCATTAACTCTGCTTTCACTCCACAAATGCTACCAGACCTGCTGAGTTTTTCCAGGAATTTCTGGTCTTCTAGATGCAAACAAGTATCTGCACTGACTCTGCAGTACATTCTTAAAACAAAGATGTGAGGCTGCCCTCTCCAGAACAAAGAAAAACAAATCAATTTCAATATGGAGATCTGCAATAAAATAGTTGCAGGTGGATTGTGACTATGAAAGGCTGAACTCAAGGCCCTGCAACTCAACTTAGTGCACATTGATTTGATCATACACAGCTTTAGTGATTTTGTTTTAGTGACGAGTGTGGATTTTGTAATTTAAATTTGAGGGTGGTCAGATGCAATGACTATGATTTTAATGCAGCTGCATATAAACTTGGTGTCCTGCCAGAGCCAGATAGATTGCCCTCCCATTTGGAGCTGATGCCGTTACCCAACAGATTTCAGTGAGCAAATACAACAGGAGCACAGTTCATGCGCTTGGAAGTTGCAGGCTATGTAGTGTAGTTCTAAAGAATTCAGAATCAAACTGAAGCCCATTTCTGCTTTATTCTACAGGTGTAATGATGCAATAACAATAGTGGGGTAGAGGCATTTGAGTATGAATACATACAAAAAATATCCTTCACAGAAGAGGGAAGGGATTCCACAGTTCTTCAGGATTTGTGTCTTTATATTGAATCCAAGGTATTCACACTGGTGGGCTTTCCAGGCAATGTTAATTCATACAGGCAAGCAAGATCAAAGGAGAGACTTCTGTGGTAGTGTCAGCACTAGGATTTGATTTCAGCAATGGATCACAATTCCCTCTGTAGTCACACTATGCCGGAATGTGCTGTGACTAACCAAATGCATTTGGTTCGCTATGTGGATTTCCAGGTGTTTTTCCAATCAGTGGCTTGTTATTCTCTGCTGTATTTGTTCTTTCTCGTTTTAAGACAATGTTGTCAGATTGATGCAGACAGTACACTTTGTCTTAAACACAAGGAACAAGTGATCACGGTTGGGTGCAAGTGCAGCATGGTAGACCACAGAGCTGCACTTCTGCACAGTCATGAATTCAGGAGAGAAATCAAAAGCATTTTACTTTATTTTGTTACTTTCCCCCCAGGAAATTATATTGCTGCAGGGCAGGCATACAGAACAAGTGTTTGGCCATAATGGACTGTATGTCATTGTGTAGGGCAGACTTGTGTGACCAGCAGAAAGCTGATACAAAAAGCAGAAGCAATGATAAAGGGAATGAATTAAAGAGTTTGGATAAAATTTCAAAATCATGCAGAGGTTGTGAAATAAAAGGAGGAACAATGATTGTATTAAAAGAGACAAAGACAGAGAGGAAAGTTAAAAAGAAAAAAATGCAAAATTTTAAAAAAATCCTTGGTAAGTTCAAAACCTGATGGCACGACCCCAGATAGGATGATTGGCAGTCTTTAATACGGATGATACTGATCAAAAGTTATTTCTGCTTGTAATGACAAACCTTAACATAGTGTCGTGCAATTCTTGGGAAATAAAACACATATACTTAAAAAAGAGGATGAAATGCCATTTTCTTGGAGGCAGTGACTGAGTAGTACAAATCAGAAAGCAATTTTTGAGCATTTATATTTAACCACACTATTTATCCAGAAATTACTAAAGATGATTTTAACCTTTGCATTATTTTGACAATACATTTTATTGATCACATGTTGGCTTTGAGCCACACTTCAGCTTTGAAAGCCCCTGGGATTCTTTAAAACAGGAACTGTGATTCACTTCCCATCAGTAACAACAGTCTTGAGTGTCAGTTCACGAAGAAAATTAAGCATTTGTACACAAAACCCAATTACTGGCAACACTAAACTATGGAAAATGCTCCTGAACCTCGCTCAAACAATTGTGAAACAGTCATCATGTTAGGCTATCATTAGATTTATTGCAGGACATTTGTAAAACAGTTACTAATTTGAAGTTTGCAATCCCCAGGGATAGTGGTAAAGGTGTCCATTTGACTGATTTAAGTGCAATTATTCAAGGTGTGAGTGAAAATTGCCCTGGTGAACACATTCATTTTGTAAGAAACAAAGTTAGATGGAATAGCTATTGAAGTTTTGAGAACTATTCCATTTATGTGAACGCCTGAAGATTGCCTATTTTGCTGTACACAGAAGCTGAAAATCCTGAATCATTTGCTGGCTTTACCACTGTTTAAATTCCTGTTTAAAGCAGAAAATTCCCCTTAACCTAATGCTGTCTCCAGGTACTATGTTTACAGCTCAGAATACACTCTGGTCCCTTTTGTATAAGATATGTATAATTTCTGAGTTTTGTCAACTGCAGTAAATCAAGAATGATAGTTTGAAGCATTTCAGAAACCCATGCTAATCATATTTAAGGAATTGGATGAACACAAATTATTTGTTAATGTTCCCTTGCCAGTTGTTAGCAATTGTAAAATAAAGGTGAAAAGGAGGATATTGAACCAGTCAGCAGAATTGAATGGTGTACTTATTGTTGCTATTTTTGTAAACTTTGAAGCAAGCCACGTGTTGGACGCTGAATTTGGTTGCACTGGTGTTTTATGACTAACAGGGACTCAATGTACAAACATCTCCAGCAGTCAAAAACATTGGATTGTCCAGACTGCAGGACATTCCTTAAGACAACCTTCCTTAATCAGCAGGGAGGATGGTCAAAATCATGCACATCTCCAGAAGCAGTGCCTTGAAGGACAGTTAGAACAAAAAAAAGTGGAAAAGTGCAGCAAGTCCAGGACATCTATGGAGACAGGACTGTCCTCTCACTCCAGGGTAAATGTTGAGTTTCTCCTTAAAATTGGTATTCTTGCAAATTGTCCTGATGAGTGCAAGATGAAAAACTTTGACAAAATGTCTTTCTGTCAGCAATACTCAAGAAACAGAGTTAACATTTCCACCTTTTTTTAAAAAAAGAAATCTTATTTTAGATTATGTACTATAGACATTGTAGTATTTTGCTTCTCTATCATTGAAGGATGGCTAGCCCCTAACTTAATGCAGATATTGCTGTATATCCATGTCTGTTTTGGAGCAGGCCATTTTGGTTTTTTTTTGATTCTTTGAATGGTAGATTTTGCAGTAAAATATCAAAAAGCACCATTTCGGCTTCAGTGGCTGCAAAGTCAACAGAAATTTGAAATGGAATACTGTCAACAAGGAAAGAAACAGCTGGGTCACAAGGTATAAATAAGGGTTCAAATAATACTTTTACACTTTAGTTGGGAACCAGGAGAGTACCTAAACTTAATGCAAAAGTATTAAAAATATTTGCAAAAAAGTAAACAGAATAATACATCGTAATGTGGCAAATATATTGCACTTAAATCTATGACCTCCCATTGCCCAGAAGAACAAAGACAGCCATCAGGCACACTGAAATTGATTAATTGATTTATTGTTGTCAATTGTACTGAGATAGAGTGAAAAGTGTTGTTTTGCATGCTATACAGTCAGATCATAATGTACAGATCGCATCAGGGCAGCAGAACAAAGTGCAGAATACAGTATTACAGTCACCGAGAAGATGCAGAGAGACAGAGATCAGAATTAACATTAAAGAGTTCCATTTCAAAAGTCTGATAACAGCAGGGAAGAAGATGTTCTTGAATCTGTTCATACAGGTTCAAACTTTTATATCTTCTGCCCAATGGAAGCCGGTGGAAGAGAGTATTACTGGGATGGGAGGGGTCCTTGATTATGTTAAAGCACTGGTTCAGTGCCTGCAAAGTTGACAAAGCCTTGAAATGGAATACACTGCCGACAAGAAGGAGAGAAACAGCTGGGTCAAAAAGTGTAAGTGAGAGTTCAAATAATGCTTTTTACACTATCGCTGGTAACCAGGAGTTTACCTAAACTTAATTCAAAAATCAAATAGAATACCACCACCTGTAAGTTCCCATCTTAGCCCCACACCTTCCTGATTTAAGAATGTATCATCTTTCCTTCACTGCCACAGGGTGAAAATTCCTTACATCATGATGGATATATCTGCATCCTAACAGTGGTTCATGAAGGTGAATCACTCCTACCTTCTTAATTACAAAAGGGAAGGACAATATGTACTGGCCTTGCCAGGTTCACATACATCACATAAACAAAGAAAAAAACTTCAGTGTACTCTCTGCAACATCTGTATAGTGAGGACGTACAATAATGGAAATGTTTCCATTTCATTACTTCTTGAAGGTTCTGGATACCAATTTATTTTTATTTGTGCATAGGATATGAGCATCATTTGGCTGGGCAGACATTTATTGCCCGTCCCTAGTTGCCTTTGAGAAGGTGGAGGTGAGTGACCTTCTTGAAACGCTGCAGTCCATTTGTTGTAGGCAGACCCACAATGCTCTAAGGGAGGGGTTTCCAGGACTCTAACTCAGCATCACTGAAGACAGGTTTCCAAGACAGGAATTGGACATGACAAAGGATAACAGCCCTACAGGTTAAAAAACAAAGTTGCTGGAAAAGCTCAGCAGGTCTGGCAGTATTTGTGACGGAAAAAACAGAGTTAACGTTTCGGGTCTGGTGACCCTTCCTCAGCCCTACAGGTTAATCCATTCTGTCATTATATCCATAAGCAGTAGCAGTGATATTTCTTTGATAGGACTGCAGAATGGTGAGACATTTCAAATTCATTTCTCAATTGTTAGGACAAAATTACTTAGTCTTTGGGCAACTCCATAAATACCAACACTTCAATCCACGTTTGCTGGCTCACCAGGATGTTTGAAAACTGTTCCAATATTTACTGAAGTAATTAGCCATTAGTTACAAGGGTCCTTTAAATTATACAATTTGATTCAAGAATTATGGTGACCCTATTCACAGATCATGTCTTTAGACCAGTGTGAATTCTTTGTCAACTAAAATTGCTATTTTTAACTGAATATATTCTATGTTTAGTCAGGATGGCCTCTGGCACATGCTGTTTCTCTGAATTATTTATATCCACACTGGCAATAATCCAGGAAAAAATGCTTTCCAGTTTCTTAGCCAGGTTAGTTTCCATACTGAGTATTCTGTTCAAAAATGTAAATGAATTGCCTACAGAGTCAGTAGGTGAATACACCATACGATATGATACTCAACTATGTCAACCAGTTAAGTGCCAAGTTTGATCCTTGGTTTGCTGACCTTCTGACCATTTGGTGCAGATTTGCTTTTAGGATGTTAGCAAATCTGTGGTTTTAGAGAAAAGTCAGAAATTTGAAGTGCCATAAACAAGGCATTAAAAAATTATGCTAAAACAAATTAAATGAATATGCATAAAGAGTAAATTGTTACAGTCATAGAGTCATACAGCACAGAAACAGACCTTTTGGTCCAACCAGTCCATACCGACCATAATACCAAACTAAACTAGTCCCGTCTGCCTGCACTTGACCTAAATCCCTCCAAACATTTCTTATTTATGTGTTTAACTTCATGTCTTTTAAATGTTGTAACTCTACCCAGATCCACCACTTTCTCCAGAAGTTCAGTCCACACACGAACCACTCTCTGTGTAAAAGAAGTTCTTCAACAAAATAACACTGAGATAATCTGCAGATTCCTTCTGAATGCTCAGCTTTGAGCAGACTCTTATAGAGACATGAACAACATGGTTATAGGGAGACATGTCACAACATTGTGAGAGAAGTCCAATGAGGTCAGCAACAGGAACTTTGAACTAAGTTTTGAGCTTTAAGGCAAAATTCTTGCTCGGCAGTGACGAATTGCCCATTAACAGAGAATATTATTTGTTAACAACCTTATTAATTGTAGATCTTGCCTCAGTGAGATGCCAGTTTTGCCTTGCGTGCCATCTCTGCAGCAAATGACAGGAGCGATAAAAAGAAGCTCTAAAGAAGGGTCACTGGACCTGAAACGTTAACTCTGCTTTCTCTCTACAGATGCTGCCAGACCTGCTGACTTACTTTTTAGCAATTTTTCTGTTTTTTATTTGTGAACTAACAGCATTTGCCTTTAAAGATGGTTCTGGCAACTGAGATGCCACTTTGTTCTGGGATATCCAGGCAGTGCAAGTTGTTTTGAGTGTGGGCAGTGGTAGGATGGGGCTGGAATCAGATCATAGGCATAGGGTAGATGGTTAATGATGTGAGTCCGGTAAGATGCGGTGAGAAAACTTGTTAGGTTTCAAAGAGGTATGTCCTCCTTGAAACTCAAAGAAACTAACACTTAGCCAAAAATAGTAAGATGCAGCCCCTGATTTTTGAAATGCTGTAAACCAGAGTGAAACAGACATATGCATAATCCTGAAATTTGTATCATGCTATTTAATTGTGTAATAATGATTTGAGGTATTAACCTATCGGAAGATTGGTCCTGAATGAGAATTAGAGGCATGAGATGAAGTGAAATAGCTGTACCTTTGAGTGAAGATTCAGCAAAAGTGAGCACTATAAACATTCAACAAGTTGAAAGGGTTGCAGCATTTAATTTTATAGTCAGCCTGCTGAGTGGTCCTTTGGGTAGTCTGGCCATGCCACTGTTTCATAACATGTAAACCACTGAGCCTAGTCAAAATCATAAGCTTGGCTGAAGATGCTGCTTTCACGAGCAGACTGTAAGAGTACCAACAGAGAAACTATTTTTATACTGAATCCATTCAGTACCATTTCCACTTTGCTAACCCTGGAACAGAGAATTAGATTCTGTACAATTCCACCTTCTGCCCTGGTCCCTGTTTCTTGTTTCCTTTTGTCTGTATTTTCTCAGTTGCTAGTGTCCAGTCTTGGCAAAAACTGCCACTGATTGAAATTCATTTTGAGCCTTCCTAAAATTTCTTGGAAGTTTCTTTCCTTTCCCATCCGTTTTGAAGATTCATTCTGGGGATCTGTGCAGAGATGCAAAGGCCCAGTATTTATTGCGTATCTCTAGTTGCCATTGAGAAAGTGGTGATGAATCTTCCTGAAACTCTGGAATCCATGTGGTGAAAATATTTCAACAGGACTTTGGCCCAGTGATAAAGAAACAGTAACGTGTTCAAAATTGGAGAACAGTGTGATGAATTTCCCGTTGATTTCCCTTTAAATGCCAGAGTTCCCTGTTGGACTGAAGGCCAGAAATTCCAGTGAACAACTTCGAAGCCTCTAGGAAATTGTAAGCAGTCGGCTGGTTGTGCCTTTGGGCAGCTTCGAGCTAGTAGACAACATGCCAGGCTCCACTTACGATGAGAGGAGAAAATGCTCTCCTGTGAACAATAGCCTGGCGATTGTGAAGTCAATCTGCTGGGAGTGCAAAGTATCATTGGAGCACCACCTCAACCACCACTGTCCAAGCATCCTTTTATTATTTATGTGTTTAACTTAATGTCTTTTAAATGTTGTAACTCTACCCAGATCCACCACTTTCTCCAGAAGTTCAGTCCACACACGAACCACCAGAATCTTCCTGAATGCAAGGCAACACTTTTCTCCATGTGTGCGTGATCCACTGTCTCTTATGGTTGGCTTAAAGTCGAAACAGCATTAGGCGAGCTCAGCGCAACTAGGGAAACACTGGGAAAAATCCTGGCAGTTCGGGGATAGTTGGGACCTCTGCACCTGCTTCAGATTTCTTTTATCAGCTGCCGAGAAGCATGTGGGGAATGCAGGGAGCAGGTGCCATGGCACTGATGTAGCCCATCACACCGAACAGCACCTCTGTTTGTGGGGGATGATGGACGAAAATAAAGACTGTTGTCCCTGTAATGACTGCAAAGACTCTTAATTAGCCTGTACAAATAAGCTTATCCTTCAAGCGCAGACACACAATGCTTTGATCAAGTTGGATTTATAAGGAGAGAAAGGCTAATTGTTTATTATTAGCTGAATTGATTCAAAGGCAGAGAGAGCACCTGCTGAGACCAAGAAATCCTGGCCTTTTTTGTTCCTTTGACTGCTGAATAGAAGAGGATAATAGCTGGCTAAATAGGTCAGAGGGTGATAATCTGAGGATGGGGTGGAATCATACTGATAAACAAATTATGATAAAGCTTTAAAACTTTAATTGTTTAATTATCCCTGTCAAGCTTTTTGTACTTGGTATTTGCAGTGATTCAGGAGATGTGTGCAAGAAATATTGGTGATAAGACTGGCTTTGCTTCTTATAATTAATAGGTAACAGTATGTATAGTGATGAGGGCTATCCTTTTGTCGCTTTTACCACCAACTCAAGAAAAAACTCCCCCTGCTCCCCGCTCCCAGTAAAATCTTCTTATTGTTGATTATCATTTTTTCCTTCTGAAGATATTGACTCCTACCAGCCAGTAACTCTTTGATACACCATCTAAGGTGTAAACTGCTTCCTTGACATCTCTGACAACAAGGTGCAGAGCTGGATGAACACAGCAGGCCAAGCAGCATCATAGGAGCAGAAAGGCTGACGTTTCGGGCCTAGACCCTTCAGCTCTGACTGAATTGTTCCAATGCCGTGTTAATGGGCTGTGTTTGAGTTTGGAGTCTGGAAAGTAACAACATGCTGTGAAATAGATTGGTTACCTGCTGCAAGGAGCGGGATAACCAGTTTACATAGTTAAGTACCCAATTTTGGGAGTGATTTTTGACGCCTCAGTGGCAGGAGGACTCATTTCCCAAAGACAGACATGCGGGACTAACTGCTGTCATCCCTTATATCTCTGACTGACTTGAATGCTCACTTGTCCTTACAGTCCCAAACCTGCTGCCGCAATGCCCACAAACTGCTGGTGGGGCTCTGATTGGGAGGCTAGCCACCACACTTAATAGGATGGCAAGTTTAGAGGTGGCCAACTATGCAGCTGCCTCTGTAAGGTTGCTGAGCTGGTACTTGCTGCCTAAGATTCTCACTTGGTGCCAGTGTCACGGTCCTGACATCTTTTGGAAAATCCAGCCCCAAGTCTCGGACATTTCAGCACTCTTGTTGTAACATTGGTTACATCAAAAACACCCTCTTGGACAGCTGCCAGAAACGTTACACCTCATTCCCCAGATCTTTATTGAATTTGAATAAAAAAGGTAACCAGTCTTGGAGTCCTCTTTAACCTCTGACCTCAAAATCCCACAGTGCTTACTTTCAGTATGGCATTACTATACCCCCCGTCATGGCTGAAGCTTTACCAGTATCTGCTGCTGTATCGAGATTCAATGTTTCTAAAGCTTTGCTTACCAGTTTCCCTAAATCTCAATCCACTCTTTATAAAGCCTCAACTCATCCAACATTGCGCAGACAATATTGATATGATATCGAGTTGTGACTGTGGTCATCCAAGTCAGATCATCTCTGACCAGCTGAACTTATGCCCTGAGAGATCAATACGAAGTGGCATCACAGTATTCACACTGTTGTTTATTTCATATGTGAGTCGAAACAGTGATTAATGGAGTGGTATTTGGAGATGCCAGATATTATGTTCACCAAAAACCACGTCAGCAGATGACTTTGGCTTATGATTTCCCTCCATAGCACAAGGACGCTGAAGTCAGTTGGAACAACTCACTGTTCTTCCAGCTAACGCTGTAGCTGTCAGACAATGGCCAATTCGATGTCTCACCTGTGTGCCATTAGACTTTGTGCTTCGTTTTAACTACCATTATAATCATCTCTGCAGTGGGCAGAGTTTACACAGCTGCTGCTAGAAGAAATGGTCCATTTCATTTAGACTTGAAGGGTTTTGGCCAGGACAATACAGCACATGTTTCTAGTTATCGACTCTTTTGCTAAGTATGAACCACACATATTTATTAGAACACTGTTCCAATTTTTAATTTTTAAATAATATACTCCACAATCTAATTCTTGCAAGAACAGCAAATTTAGTAGAGGTCAAGATATAGGGTTACCACCCCTTCCTGTATCCCAAGCACAGGAAGCAACATGTTGCCCTGGGCCCCATTATGTTGGGTCCAAAACCAAAATCCATCCATGCTGTAGTGCCAAGGGGGAGGTTGTGCCGGTGTTTATAGCTTCCTGAAAGTCTGCTATGCTCTCAAAATATATTCAAAGTGATACAGAAGAGCTCTGGACTTAATTATTGCTTAGCAACAATAATTATATTGCTCAAAAACTTGTATACTATGAATATAATGGTATGAAGGGCTGAAATCACCAACAGTTATGTGCTATATATAAGTGCTCCATATTAATATCACATGCTCAAGACTTTTTATACTTTAACACTGCAAAAGAAATTGTTCATGTGTGACACCAGTGTTATTTGTTGACATTACAGTATCAAATGTGTGGAGACAAAGGGAGTTAATTCAGTTCTGCTTTAAATTGGTCCTCATGTTGAACTGTACAGTCTGCTACTTGGACTCATCTACTTGTGAGATAAGTTTGTATCATGTCATTAATGCAAACAAAGGTTTCACCATTTGCAGGGATGAAGCCAAACTACCCATAACTTTTGACTTTTCTCAACAAGAAATAACGAGTATAGCAATGCCTAATAGTTTAAGTGTATATAGTGCAGAACATTGCAGTTCAGAATTATAATATTAAAGAATAGTTTGGAATTGAGAGCCTTACGATGACCACGAAACCATTGTCGGCTGTCAGAAAAATCCATCTGGTTCACTAATATCCATTAAGGAAGGAAATCTGCCTTCCTTACCTGGTCTGGCCGACATGTGATTCCAGACCCACAGCAATGTTATTGATTCTTAACTGCCCTCTGGGCAATTAGGGATGGGAAATAAATGCTGGCTTGGTTAATGATGCGCTCATCTCATTAACGAATAATTTAAAAAAAAATTGAGAGGAGGCACCTACACTACTGAGTAGCACTATTCTTACCTTTCTCTTGAACTGTAGAAATGCTGACAAGAAAAGATGAAGAGCACATCAATTTTGGAATTGATGGAAGATCCAACATTATTTCAATATGCTAAACCCCAAATATTAGAAATCTAAACAATTGAAAATACTGGAAATATACAGAAGCTGGATTTTGACAAAAGAGATGTCTAGCTGAAATAGTAACTTGTACATTCTCTTCAGACATTGACTTACCTGTTGTGTATTTATCGCATTTTAAAATCCTGAACCAAAATTCTGTTTAGGGCAGCAGACAGTGAGGCAGGGCTTGAGAAGAACACCTAATACAATGCATATCCCAGTGCATTGTTTCTTTGTCTGTAAATTCAGTACAGTAAAGCTGACCTGGAAATTAATAAGTTAAAAAATGCCTTTAAAAGTATTTTGCACAATAATACCTTTATAAGTAAGTAAACAGGCTAGACTTTGGAATGATCATTACTGTTTAATAGCTGGTTAAATTGGTGTGATAATTCAAGGATTGTGTGGTGACTGTTGTCCTTCTTATATCTTTTATGAGATCGGGGGTACCAACGAATGCCATAATTAATTAACTGCTTTCACTGTGGAGTTTACGCAAGACTTTATAAGACAATAATGTTTTAATCTACCTTTTCTAACTAAAGGCGAAACACATTTTCCTGTAATGGGGATGGGGAATCATATTGAATTCAGCCAAGTAACAAGACTGTGTGGTTTGGTTGTCCTGGAAACAGAAACCCAGGATGAGACTCGAGGGCTAGCAAACCAGTATAAAGCCAACAGTACTTGAAAGTGAACATATTGCTTTATTTTGAAGTATACTAGACATGTCAGACCAGTATGTCTCATGTGCCAGTTGTACTGATTTTTTTTTTCCTTTTGGATTAACACCTTGACATAAATGGGGGAGGCTGGCTTTGCTGGCATAGACTCTTTGACTTAGACAAATAGAGGTACCTGTAGAGGGAGACTGAAAATAGCCACTGCTGTTCCAAGCAGAGTGAAAGACTGTCATGTGGTAAGCACTAAGTAGGTAGCTAGTGAGAATGGATTCCTTGTTTGAAAAGACAAAACATGTCGAGATGTAAAGACCGAGGAGCCACTAGAAGGTGCCTTATTACTAGGAATTGGTTTGCTTGTAACTAGGGGATTGAATGAAGGGACTTTTCAAAGATACTGGAGGATTTGCTGTGATTTAGTAGGGAGAAGGGATCTTGATGGGAGTTACGAGGAGTTTGGAATGTCATCTACAAGGCTAGATAACCGTTGAGCGTGTAGTGTAATGAATAAACACATTGTAACGTTTTCTGTTTGTTAATTGTTTAATGAGGAAAATAACTTAGTGTGGTTTGGTGTGATAAGTACTGCTAAGTAATATTTAGTTTGTGCCAATTGTAGATTGTTTTCATACAGTAAAATCTTTATCATGTGGTAATTTCCATCAGTTGGAAAACTCGTATCTCTGCTTATAAGTTACTGGATTCTAAGGAGATTGTAATACTGTTTTGATGAATTAATTTGTTTGGCCTTCATTTTAGACAGAGATGAGATTTTTTTCTTACAGAGAGTCGTGAGTCTTTGGGACTCTTATCCTGAAAAAGTGGTGGAAGCCGAGAGTTTGAATATTTGTAAGCCAAAGGCCTTATGGACTCTTGATAAGCATGGGGTGAAAGGTTGTCAGGTCTATGCAGGAATGTGGAATAATGGGATCAGCAATGATCTTCTGGAATGAGGGAACTTGAGGGGCCGACTAGCCTCTCCTGATCGTATATTTGTGAATGTTAGTATAGGATGTACAGTCACCAAACTGTGAACACCACAATCCTACAAGCATCAATGTGATGAAGATGAGTCTTTTTGTAATTGTTCAGTGGCATGGACATCACTGGCTAGCCTAGCATTTATTACCCATCCCTTGTTTGGATTAAGGCCATTTCAGAGGATGATTAACAGTTCATGTTGTGGCCACTCTGGAGTTACATGTAGGCCAAACCGGGCTAAGGACAGCAGACTTCCTGCTCGAAATGTAGGGCGTTGGTGAACGAGATGTTCTCTTTTTCAAAAAAAAAGCAGCGGCTGCCACTAAATGAGCTTTGAAGTCCAATTTTGGTTTTCCTCGTAGTTTGAATTCAGATTTCACAATCTGCCTCAGTGGGACGTTGATCCCATGTTCCCACAGCAATAGTCTGGGACCCTGTACTTCTAGGCGAGTGACATTACAGACTACGCCACCACCGCTCCAGTTGGTTGAAATATAAATAATATCCAAGACATGAGAACTGTCTTAGTGTTCTCTAAACTAACACTGTCACAACTTTTACATCCACCTATAAGGGCAGATGCACCCTTGTCTCATCTCATTCAGTCCTCACTGGATTGTTGTGAAATGACTTGAACCCACAATCATTTAACTCAAGGGGCCAGTGTGCTAACAACTGGATGTCATTAAGTTTTTTTTTCCATGTTCTATATGCTTTTGTCCACCCTTGAGGCGTCCTTTTAGAATTTCCTTGGCTGAAGCACCTTGAGACCTGCTGGGAGAGGAGGGCAGAATTGTTGTTCAAGATTTTCATGAAAATTAGTGCAGTCCCACATTTTACTCACATTTGGAAAAGTATGGACTTATTTGCGATAGGCAGTGTGGCTTTGTGCAGGGGAGATCATGTCTCACAAACTTGATTAAGTTTTTTGAGGAAGTGACATGTGGATGTTGTCAATGTGGACTTTAGCAAGGCCTTTTACAAGGTCCCTCATGGCAGGCTAATATAGAAGATGAGGTCGCATGGGATCCATGGTGAGCTGGTAAAATGAATGCCGAACTGGCTTGGCCATAGAAGACAGAGACTAGTGGTGTTCTGCAGGGATCGGTGCTGGAACTCCTGTTATTTGTAATATATATAAATGATTTGGAAGAGAATGTAGATAATCACAAGGACTTGGGGATCTATGGATAGTGAGGATTGCCAGAACACACAGCAGGTTATAGATAGGCTGGAGACTTGGGCGGAGAAACGGCAGATGGAATTTAATCCAGAAAGATGCGAGGTGATGGATTTTAGAAGGCCTAATGCGGGAAGGAAGTATATAGTAAATGGCAGAACCCTTAGAAGTACTAACAGAAAGAGGGATCTATACATACAGGTCCATAGTGCCCTGGAACTGGCAACACAAGTGGATAAGGTAACCAAGAAGGTGTATGGCATGTTTTGGGTCGGGACCTTCCTGTGCCTCTGCTGCCTGGCCTGCTGTGTTCCTCCAGCTCCACACTGTGTTATCTCTGACTCCAGCATCCGCAGTTCTTACTATCTCTTTATGACATGTTTACCTTCATTGGCTAGGACATAGAGTATAAAAACTGGTAAGTCATGTTGCAGCTGTGTAGGAGTTAATTCAGCTACATTTAGAATATTGTGTATAGTTCTAGTTGCCACACCATCAGAAGGATGCCCAGAGTTTAGAGAGGGTACAGGAACAGTTTACCAGGATGTTGCCTGGTATGGAGGATATTAGCTATGAGGAGAGATTGGACAAACTTGGCTTGTTTTGATTTAAATGTCGGAGGCTGAGAGGTGACCTGATAGAAGTTTACAAATTATAAGTGGCCTGGATAGGATAGATGGTAGGAGACTTTTTCTCAGGGTAGGAATACCAAATAAAAGGGGACATGGGCTAAAGATAAAAGGGGTAAGTTTAAAGGATCTGTTTTTTACACAGAGGATGGTAAGTGCCTCAAATGTGCTGGAGGTGGTAGATGCCGATACAAGAGGAACATTTAAGAGGCATCTTGACAGAGACATGAATAGGCAGGGAATAGATGGATATGGACCATGTAGAGGCAAAGGTTTCTGGTTTAGAAAGGCGTTGTGTATCAATGCAGCCTTGGTGGGCTGAAGGGCCTGTTGCTGTGCTGTACTGTTTTTTGTCCCTTTGCTACAGATTTGACATCTATGGCAGCTGCATGCTGTAGTGCAAACATTTCTTTACTCAATCCTGTCCTTGGCTCAATGATTGTTCACTTCAATTATTCAGTGGCTTGTCCTTGGGCATATTAGAAAACAAATGACATAATCTCCAGCCTGAAATTTGGCACAGCCAGAATGTACCAGACCATTTCTTCATTCCCTGGTTCTATGGAGAATGCGACAAACACATACTTATTGCATTCATGATAACCTGTAATTAACAGAGTCCCATTCCACAAGTATGAGGAAGGTTCCTGATAATTACTCTGTTTAGCTCAAAATATATATTTTTCTAAAACACCTTGACTGCAAAGTGAACATATATTTTGCCCTTTGCCTTTTATGGTGGCCTCAGGTATCAAAGTAATATGAATAATGGTTATTCTCTTCAAAGACACATTTACATGATGTTTTGTAACATTTCCTGGATACATCTAAAAGCAATGAACAAACAATACACTTTTTGTTGTTTGTTAGTACCTTTGCAAGTAAATATGGCATTCATTTTGCACATATCAATGCTCCATTACCATTTGACATGAAGGATCCGAAGAGTGAGCATTCCGGAAAGAGACAATATTTCTGATTTTATTTCAGATTTTCAGAATCGACGGTATTTTATTTTTATTAGCCAGTTAACTGGTACTTGATGATGTTTGTTAAGGGAAGAAAATTGTCCAGTAAATCAGATAATTTGATGCTTTTCTTTACAATTGTGTATTAGGATATCCTATTCACCTAAACTACTGGAACCGCCAGAGGGATTTAGTATCATAGCCAAAGAGTGGACCTTCCATCAAAGCAGTAATTGTCAGCCTGGATTATGTACTCAAATCCAGAAGCTTGAGCTTGCATGCAAAAGGTGAAGCAGCTGGCAATTGAGCTGGGATATAATAAAACATAAGGCTACCCTGCTGTGGAGGCTATGATATGAGTCAATGAGTTGGAGGCTGGGTGAACATTACAGCAGGACTTGCTCAAACAGTGTAGTTTGTACAAAATAAACCAAAGTCTCTTTACTTAACAAATTGCAAAATGAACAAAGTCTATTTAGGAAGAGTCTCAATAGATTGCAGCAGCCAACAGTGCTCATAAACAAAACTGCAGCAACTTTTTTCAGTGCAGTGATTTCTCCACTAAATGTGACAAATGGAGAATAGTTACGTAATACAAATGATGTGTAAAATCAATCAGTTATTGACAGCAGTGCAGTTTCTCGGTGTGATTGACAAGGGAGTCACTCAATCATCTTCATTCTGGCCAAAAGTAGAGCTGTCTGATTGGGTGAAGTATTGATGGGTTAGTGAAAATGACAAACCTCTAGCTTGTTAACAGTGGGCATGATTGTATGGGGCTCAGAGGCTGGCGTTGGGGGTTGGCAGTGGTGATATCATAAACATTGGCAGTAGCTGGGGTGTTTATTGCCTTTCTGCAGCTGCAGGCATTTTTCCTGCGGCCTGTGGCAGGGAGAGAGGATAACAGTCCTACTCATTTCCTTAAGCCAAATAAAGCCTTTTAAATGACCAATAAAGAACCACTTTTCAGTTCAGTTTGCCATGTGGGGAGATAGCCAGGCACCAGGAGGAGGTGACGGCTCACCTGTTGGGCACTTTGTGACCCACTGGCGAAAGCCATTCTCTGGATAGTGGTACTGCTCCTTATCCCCACCGACAACCCCTGCCTTCACTGGACCCTGATGAACGAAGCCGACAAGTCCAACCTCACTTAGCTGGCATTCCAGGGCCTCTGCCATCAGTGTGCTGCTACCTGCTTGCAGTTCTAGAAGTGACTACTGCTCCTGGTGGGGCTTCTACGACTGAAGAGGGCCTGCAGTTCCTGCAGCATTGGATTGTGTCCCTAACTGCAGGCATTTAATTACGACAGAGTCATAGAGTTGTATAGACCCTTCAGTCCAACTTGTCCATGTTGACCAGATATCCTAAATTAATCTAGTCCCATGTACAAGCATTTGGCTCATATCTTCTAAACCCTTCCTATTCATAAATTAATCCAGATGCCTTTTAAATGCGTAATTATACCAGCCTCCACCACTTCCTCTGGCAGCTCATTCCATACACATACCACCCTCTGCATAAAAGAGTTGCCCTTTAGGTCCCTTTTAAATCTTTCCCCTCTCGCCCTAAACCTTTGCCCTCTAGTTTTGGACTCCCCTGCCCTGGGGAAAAGACCTTGGATATTCACCCTATTCATGTCCCTCATGATTTTATAAACCTCTATAAGGTCACCCCTCAGCTTCCAACGCTTCAAGGAAAATAGCCCCAGCCTATTCAGCCTCTCCTTGTAGCTCAAACCCTCCAACCCTGGCAACATCCTTGTAAATCTTTTCTGAACCCTTTCAAGTTTCACAACATCCTTCCTGTAGCAGGGAGACCAGAATTACATGTAGTATTCCAAAAATGGCCTAACCAATGTCCTGTACAGCTGCAACATGACCTCCCAACTCCTATACTCAATGCACTGACCAATAAAGCCAAGCATACCAAACGCCTTCTTCACTATCCTGTCTACCTAGGACTCTACTTTCAAGGAACTGTGAACCTGCACTCCAAGGTCTCTTTGTTCAGCAACACTCCATAAGATCTTACCAATAAGTGTATATTCCTGCCCTGATTTGCCTTTCCAAAATGCAGCAGCTCACATTTGTCTAAATTAAACTCCATCTGCCACTTCTCGGCCCATTGGCCCATCTGATCAAGGTCCCTTTGTACTCTGAGGTAACCTCCTTTGCTATTGACTACACCTCCAATATTGGTGCCATCAGCAAACTTACTAACCATACCTCCTATGTTTGCATTCACATCATTTATGTCAATGACAAAAAGCAGTGGACCTAGCACCAATTATTGTGGCATGCTGCTGGTCACAGGTCTGCAGTCTGGAAAGCAACCCTCCACCACCACGCTGTGTTTTCTACCTTCAAGCCAGTTCTGTATCCAAATGGCTAGTTCTCCTTGTTTTTCCACATGATCTAACTTTGCTAACCAGTTTACCGTGAGAAACCTTGTCGAATGTCTTACTGAAGTCATTATAGATTATGTCCACTGCTCTACCATCATCAATCCTCTTCGTAACTTCTTCTAAAAACTCAATCAAGTTAGTGAGACACGATTTCCCATGCACAAAGGTATGTTGACTATCCCTAATCAGTCCTTGCCTTTTGAAATACATGTAAATCCTGTTCCTCCGGATTCCCTCCAACAACTTTCCCACCACTGATGTCACGCTCACCGATCTCTAGTTCCCTGACATTTCCTTATCATCTTTCTTAAATAGTGGCACCACAATAGCCAACCTCCAGTCTTCAGGCATCTCACCTGTGGCTTTCGATGACCTCAACAAGGGGTCCAGTAATCACTTCCCTAGCTTCCCACAGACTTCTAGGGTACACCTGATCAGGTCCTGGGGATTTATCCATGTTTATGTGTTTCAAGTCGTCCAGCACCACCATCTGTGAAATATGGATATTTATTAAGATGTTGCTATTTATTTTCCCATGTTCTCTATATTCCATACACTTCTCCAGTTATATGCTATGACTCCCATAAATGACAAAGTTGGTGTTGCCCCTGATCTCCTGGGGGTCACCCACTAAAACCCATCACCCTCCAAAATCCCAGCCAGTTAGTGCCTTTAGAAAGAGAGAAGAGTAATCTAATTAAAAACCTGCTGTTCAGCTCCTGGAGGCTGGGGTGCTTGTTTTTGGATAGTTGAAGACACCATCAAATAATGAAGACACTTCTGATAAAAATCAACACAAAACCAATTTCCCTGTGGGCCATTTCTCTTCAATAATGGCTGGTCATTAGCCATAACCATGTAATAGCAACTTCATTACCATCACAATCTCTAGTGCCATTAAGAAATCAAGTTCATTTAGGGAAATCTTTATTGGCGACATAATTATGTCTTCCGTGTTTGTCTCTGTTCTTTAATCTTGACATTATTTCAAGCCTGCTGTTGAAGCTATTTGCATACAAAATTAAAGGGTAAAGGCATTGTGGCTTCTAAACGTTTCTTTCCACTTTTATTTAAATACTTAATTCGGGCTTATATAGAAATTAGTCCATTGAATTAACTCATTCAGTATGCCAACAAATTAATCTTTCATTTGTTTATGATATTCATTTGCACACCTTTCAAGCAAGGTGGCAATTTGAACATTTATTCCCCATTCTATTTGCCTTTGAACTCAGTAGAGGGCAGGTAAGAGTTAATGACATTGCTGCAGCTCTGGAGTCACATATCGGCCAGGCTAGTTAAGGATGGCAGATTTCGTTCCCAAAAGAACATGAGTGAAGCAGATGAGTCTCTTGTTACATGGTCAGATTAATCAGCTAGCTTTCCATTTCACATTTATTCATTGAGTTTACATTCCACCCATTGCTGTGGTGAGGTGGCACTATGTATGCAGGGCATTAGTCTGGATCTCTGAGTTAGTAATCCAGACGTTACCATATTGCCACAGCCTCCCCAACATTTATATTACGGATGACAGCAAATAGACAACGTACTGAACAGAACTGAAGTGCACTGGTGAGTGATTGTAAGCAAAACACGAGTCACTATGCATGAGCAAGTAACAACAGGGAAAATAGTCAGCAACAATTTTACTATAAATCAGCAAAGTGTGAATTTTGGCAAATTCATGAAGGATTTCAGGGAAGGCAATGGCCGACTAGTAGTATTGCTAGACTATTAATCCAGAGGTGCAGGTCATGCTGTGGGGACTCAGGTTCAAATCCTGCCACAGCAGATGGTGGAATTTGAATTCAATGAAAAAAAAGTCTGGAATTAAGAGTCGAATGATGATCATGAATCGTTGATTGTTGGAAAAACCTATCTGCTTCACTAATGTCCTTTTGGGAAGTACACTGCCATCCTTATCTGGTCTGGCCTACATGTGACTCCAGACCCACAGTTATGTCATTGACTTTTAAACTGCCCTCTGGGTAATTAAGGATGGGAAATAAATGCTGGCGTAACCATCATCCCTCATGCAGTAAATAAAAAGGACTCTCCATGAGACTAGTGAGATTTTTTTGCATGATCTTCCCAAACTCACCTCAAACAGTGAGTCTTCCTTTCTTTTTAGTTACAGTGCAAAGATGACTAGAGGTTTTCTCAGCTGTGACCTTCAGAACATAAACCTTTTCCCACAGATCAGTGTTGAAACTGGCTTTTAACCTCTGTGCTTCCATATTCTTGAAAAAGGAAATCCCTACAGTTTGGGTAAAATCCACAGTATACAGTTTCTGTTGAGGAGGGAGGGAGGAATAGTTTGCTACTTATTATCCATTTAGCTACAAGGAATTACAGTCCAGTTTGTTTTAACTTAACCATTGTCCCTTTAAAGGGTTGTTGAGTTCCCTTGGCACCTTCAGGTGTGAGATACTAGGGCTCCTCTCCAGACTGCCACTGAATTTATATCCACAGTCATTCTTTGGCTGTGTGTGTTATTTTAAAAAGAAAATGCATGTTGCAATTTGTCTACAGGTACTTCAGGGCTCTGATCCATCATCATGATACTGTACTCCATAACTGCTAATTGGTTATAAATTGTTTCAAGACATCCCGAGATTGTGAAAGACATTATATCGATGCAAGTACCTTCTTTCTTCTCTTACAAGATTGATCAAGAATGGTAGAAATCCTAAAATTATTGATCAAATGATAGGATACCTTGATGGGGTCGTTTGAATGGTTGAGTTAAGATGGACCATATAATTTTCCTCATCTGTACTTATCTCGTAAACTTATAACAGGATTATAGCCACATCCACTCAAACCAGAATAAAGAAACACATTGAGTTCAGAGCTGTCATCAGAAGGTGATGTTTATTCTCAGTGCATGTGACATAGTTTACAAACTATATGAAAGATATAGAGCAAACTTCTGAACCAAACTTAGTGACACTCATTCCTAATGCATGCATCAGGGACATTGGAATGGGCTGAATTAACATATTTTTTCTCTTCCTCAGTACCACCAATCCCTGGAGAGAGGTTGCATGATGGACTGGCAGTAGTCCAGCTTCTAAAATGCTTAATTTTATCCTGTCCATTGAAATTGTTTCAAAATCAAATTAGATCTTAAAAGTCTAATGTTGACAGGAAAATTTGTGGTTGCAGAGGAGAAATTCCAGCTATTTGGGATAATTGAGCAGCATAACAAAAATGATGAACAGATCTGGCAACAATTTTGTTGGAAGCTGCACTTAACCTAAATACTGATGTCCTTTTCAAAAGGCCCATAGATGAGCACCCGCGTTTGCCCAGAATAGAAAGACTCAAGGCACCAGGTTTGCTGCCACCTGTACTAATTATTAAACAGTGATTGACTTTGAATAACTTGATTCTTGATGCGAATAAATGGGGGAAAACGTCTCAATGCAAGAATTGCAATCACATCATGCTCTTTTTCAAACAACAGCAGCAACAGTTTGAATTTATTGTCATCATTTCATTAAGAAAAGGAAATAATTTATTTTGTATTAAAGAGGTTATCCAAAATATTGATCTGTATGAAATTTCTGGTATGGTTAATTTTTTTCCCCTTGAATCAAGGAACTAAGCAGCTTATACAGTAAGGTTAGGGTTGTCTTATCAGTTCTTTGTTGAGGCATCCTTCAAAAGCACAGGGATTAGACTTGGCAATTGATGTCATTTTGACATGACTTGAGTCAGCAATTGAATGCAATCCTGGTAAAGTGCTTATCCTACAAGAATCAAGTTGGGAGTGGGATTGGACAGAGCTTGGGGGAGTGGGGTTTTGGGTTAGAAGATAATAGCGAGAGCAGTATAACAGGATTCAACATTGACAGCAGCCTGTAGTTCACTTACCCATTTTCTCTCCAGTGCAGTCTTTTCGTTAAACTTACATACAACACAAGAGATCTGGACATGAACATAACAAAAATAAAAAAAAACATGATAAAGATCAACCTTCAGCACTACTAATTGCAAATGATGCACATGGCAAAGGGACTTTCATTAAAATTGTGCACTTTGATTTAAAATCAGAAGAAAAAAATCTGCTGCTCTTTGTCGACATCAAAGTCTTCAAGAGTACTTACTATATTTCAAGTTGAACATACTTTTGCAAATGTTATATGAAATGGTAACCTTTGCTCTTAAGCATGAACAAATAGGCCAAGAGCACTACTTTTTCCATTGATTAGCCTATTAAGACAAGCTGTATATTGGAAAAATTAAAACTTTTGAAAGGGAACTGTCTACATTGATTATAAAATATAGATCAGTCCTAAAAGGTACTTGCTGTTTATTATTTTTACGCTATGTGAGGACAGATTCTATTTTGCATCATTACTTAATTTTGGCCTACAGAGCTTTTCTTTTCCCTTCAACAAGTGATTATTTTCCACCTGGAAGTGATTTGTGCAATCTCATGACCTTGGGTCACGAATGTCACAGCTTTGCGTGGATTAATTCTTCTTTGAAAATAGCACGAGTGTGTAGTGTTAGCTGTTGAATAATGTTCAAACAGGGATTTGACAAAACCTCCTCCATTCCCCAGGACACAGCCTCAAAGTTAGGCTGAGGCTTTGAGAACATTCAGGGCCAATTCATGCATAGTCAATAATTATAAAACAAATTCACTTTTGCTTGTAAATATGAAAAAGAGACCCGTGTTAAGTCTGATTGTTTGGTGTTGTTGCCATGTTGAATAATTTTGAGTCAACAAAAGATTTGTTGACAAATTTTGAAATTTCAGCCATACTTAACATTTTTTACATCTGGAGGATGCATGAAACTAAACCGAATGTAGATTAACATCAAAATTTGCTAATTAATCAAATGGTTTCGTACACAAATACTATCGGCCAATTTGTACAAGCAAACTTTAGTTTTAGTGACTGGATCATTTCTCGGTGACTGCTCATCATCTTAGCAATAAAGAGAACACCGTCTGCTATTATAACATGAACGAAGAAGTAGGGAAGCAGTCATATTAGGCCTTATTCAATGGCTATATTGCTTGTGACCAAATCAGAACTATGAAGATCTTGGGTTCAATCCCCAAGATTAAATAAATCCTGCCAATATAGTCAAGATAGATATTGGTACTAATTATTTGTATTTCCAGATCCACTAGAATTGCCATCAATGCATTGCAAAAACCCTACAAGAAAGATCTTGAAATGTGTTTGGCATCATCAGGAGGTCATCTTGCATAAAGTTAACAAGATGCAGCTACCACATACCTCAAATCGGTCAATCTTCTTGTTCCTGATCACTTCCAGAGTGACCACTGCTGGAAAATGCATGTGAGAACAGGCTGGACTGAGCTAAGAAAGGTCTCATGGTTACAAAGCATTATTATCAGCTCTTTGTTTGGAGAATTCTCACTTGTGGGTGAGATACTAGAAGAATGTTGATGTTTGTGAATATAAAGCACTGCAAGAGTCCAGAGAGAAGAAAAATAAACTGGTGGAATGAGCCGTGAGCAAACTTATGACTATGCTCTGAGTCGTTTATTGCCTTAGGAACATTACAATGATTCAATAAATAAAGGTGAATGCTACTCAGTGTCATTTATTCTGCTTCCTTTTGATTTTATATATTTTTTTCATTCAGTGAAGCTTATATTGCGAATATTTTGGGGGCAATATACACTCAGGACTCAAGAAATTGGAAAAGAATCAAATTTCTGTGAGCATACTTATATAATTCAAAATATGCGGCTTAACAGAGATAACATAAAACAGAATCAAACAAGACTGATGACAGCAGTGTTGGTGCCACTGGCACATTGAGAAATAGTACTTGAGCCAAGTGTTGGATTTTATTTGGCTATATGTGTGATGTGCGTGACACTATTGAAAGAAGTTTTAGTTGTTAGCATTTATAGCTGTCAGAAACTTGGAATCGTTGCTGACAAAAAGTTAAGCTATAATTAACCTGTCATAAAATGCGTGAGTAATTATTGCTGCACTTTTGGCAACAGTGTTCTCCTTGTGAATCAGCACATGTATTTGGAGTTTGTCTTGAGTTGTAGTGGACTTGATGCTGAGTGGGCTAAACTTGAGGAATGATACAGGTGGTATCTCTCCTTGCTCAGAATATCGTGCCAAGTGAAAATAGAAGTATTTTCTTCATTGATTCCACACTTAGATGATCATAATTAAATATATTTCAAATGTTTACATTTGCAAAGCAGGAATATTGCTCGCTATTTCCCTAATTCCAAGTGTGACCTGTGCTAGATACACCCTGATATACATAGATTCCAACCATGCAATGTAAATGCTGTAGTCAATGCTTGGTAACATACCTTGCTACACAGAATTTTAAAAGTAATCTTGTTCTCCATAGTGAGCATTCTCAGTAAATGTAATAAAATCATAACTTTGCTCATATCAGGGTGCTTCTGCATGAAGCACATGGGCAATCCGAATGGTTCAGATAAAAATTCTGTTTTCATTCATTTTACCAATGATGTAATTTCATTCTGCTTATTTTTTTCAGAAAGGCTGTGCCAAGCTACTGTCAGCTTTACTAAAGAATTTTTTTCAGAAGAGCAGCTAACATCGCTGGTGGTCTGCACTGCAAAATCTGTTTGTCATTGTAACGTTTCTCAATCTTCTCTTTTGTGCCACATTAGTCAATAGAAACCAGGGATAAAAACAGCCTTGAGCAAGGCTGGGGAGGAGTAAACAGGGTGCAGGAAGGCTCGTGTAGGTAGGAGTGAACAGGGTGCAGGGAGGCTCGTGTAGGTAGGAGTGGACAGGGTGCAGGGAGGGTTGTGTGCTCTCTCTGCGTGTTCCCCACAAGGTTTCTCAATATGGTTGGTACTTTTCCAAGTGAACCTCCTTTTATATTGATTATGAAAGTAGTGGCATCAGACTGAAGTCCTTACGTGGTCTTCACGTGACTATTAAAAGGCTTCGGTTGGAGGAAATGGGAAATATGGACCTACCAGCTCCGAAATTAATTCTAAATTGTGGAGGTGAGAAGATGATGGGTTTTGAGTATGACACTGTCTTGCCTAGGCAAGTTGCCTTTCTGCTTCAAATTCAACATCTCTAGGAGCACAAGATTCTGCCCCTAGTGTGAGTCAGGAATGGCTTGAAGAGTTTTATGTGGCCTTGAGTTTATAGAGAATAGAAGTGTGAGCACTGCAATAGAATAATCAGGTTTAGAGGTAACAAATGACAGGGTTGTGCCTGCAGATTAGCTGACACAGGGAGGAAATCTGAAGATGTTAAGGGAAGTGAACATCATTGGTCTTTTTAAAAAAAAAAATGAATTCATGGGATGTGGGTGTTACTGGTTAGGCCAGCATTTGTTGCCTAATCCTAATGGCTCAGAGGGCATTTGAGTAAACCACATTGCCATATAACTAGAGTCACACAAGGGCTAGAGCAGGTAAGGATGGCAGATTTCCTTCCTTCCCTGAAGGGAATTAGTGAAGGAGATGTGCTTTTTTGACAATTGACACTGGTTACATGGCTACTATTAGGCCTACTTTTAATTTCAGATTTTCGTAGAATCCAAATTTTGCCGTTTGCTCAAGGATTCTGGATTACTAGACTGATATTACCATTGCACACCATCTCCCTTAGTGATGGTGTAAGTATATAGCTGGAAATGCATCTTTAGCTCAAACATGACCTCACCCATACAAACAATCTGATTCAGCCTTATTCAGTTGTCAAGGAGAGGGTTGGAGTTTGTGGTTGATGAAATAGAGTTTGTGACAGAAGCCATAAACAATCGCTTTGGTGCTCCCAACAATTAGTTGGAGGAAATTTCTGCACATCCCTTACTGGATGTGAGACAAGTACAGACCGTTAAACAGTGGACAGAATACAAAAGTAACAGATATTCTTTTAGTGCTAATTGGTTCAACAGTTTGACTAGTGAAATTCAATAGTTTATACTGTGAAGTGTTCACCAAGGTGTTGCAATACAATCACAGAACTAAAATTTAGTGTTTGCAATTTAAAGTTTTGGTCCACCAAGATCAACTGAAACATGGTGAAAATTTCCTCTTTGAATTTTTTGATGTAGTTTTGTTGAGTATGTTCATGGAAACACTGCCCCCCTTGCACCCTCCTGCTATATTATCCTGCCTAAGTCAATGATGTGGAAGAGTCTGATTATTAGTACTGAATGGTAATCAGTGCAATATGGTTGCTCAATTTATAATGCTGGAAAGAATGGCAAAGAGGGAAACTTGTACACATTTCAAGTTTTATTAAAATATCAGCTTAAATGCATATTGCCTTATAAATGTAAATTGGTTTCTATTTCCAACTATTGCTTATTTGAGGCAGCATCTATATATTTCACTTCTAAATTCCACCATGTTAATTTGAAATGAACAATGTTAGTGAAAACCTTTGTTTGCGTCTTGAAGAGGTTTGCCTTTCACAGACACTAAAACCAACCCAATACTCCATGTTGGCACTGCAGCATCAAATAACAAAAGGCAGCTGTCTCAGTTGTGTCCACGTACTTCTTTGTCACCTTGGTAACAGTGGCACAGCCACGGGAGAAAAAGAGTTAACTAATTTTAGAAGCAAAATTCCTGTGCCTCATCAGATTTAATCCTGGAATTGCCTGAGGCTCAGAAACCTTTTTTTAAAAAAAATTTCTATTTACAGCTTTAATATTTTATCAGCCCTGTTAAAAATGGGGGATGAAGCTTAAGCTCTTGAGCCCTGGCAAGGCAAAGGGCAGCTGCTTCCTTCTCTTTACTTCATTTCCTTGAATATATTCAGGTCAGCTCCAGATTCTGAGATAACAAAAGTGATGATGTTTCATCAAAAGGACGATTTTACTTGACATTAAGTGAGAAATATCAATTGAAGGCAATAAAACCAGCCAGGTTAATAGGCTTTGTCAACTGAAAAAAGATGAAATCCTCACATCTCTGCTGAATTCTCTTCCTCTCTTGCATTATAAAAGTTTCATCTTTCCTCACCATGTTAATTTCATTCCGCAGGTGCAATGGTAAGCCAGTTATCCTGCTGCTCGCTTCCCCATCTATGTCGCACTGGCTGATTTAAATGTATAGGATTCTGTCTATGAGAACTCTTCTGCTCTTTTTCTTGCCCTTTTTTCTGATACAGTATGTGACTGGTATATCCTCTTGATGGCAAAGATGTCATCCTACACTCTCTGTACAGGCCATTTCAGGCACAGGCTGGAATCCAACCAAACTTCCTGCAATTGTAATGAGCTCAATTGAAAAGCGAGATTTGATCCAGCTTTTATTCTTAACATTTTGATTATATTGGTTTTCAAATCTAATCAACTGAATTAGAATTGATGACTAATGGAAGCTGGACTCTCTTGCTGATGGATGAAAGCAAACTAATCCCAACTGAATCATTTTCGTTATTTAATTCTTTTGCCCAGTTTTGATGTAGTTAATTGAATCCACAAACTAACAGAAGAACTTATTATGGGTTTCATAGTTTTGTTATAAATCAAAGAAAGCTATTCCTGAACCTATTTAAGAGTAGTGAGTTAGGATTAACTATTCCCTTCGTAAAAAAATATTTCTCCCTCCTTGACAGCTTGCTGATGTAGAATTGCATAACCATTTCCTCCAATACCTCCACAAAATGATAATTATTCTTCTGGATGATAGTGAGTGAATGCCCGTAGAAAGAATGTTGCAGCTGAGCCTGATCCTGACCTTGAATGACATCCTCACATTCGGTGGTCAAGAGAGTTGTATCATTTTCTAACTTAACCAGGGATGAGGACATTCATTGTAGCTCCCTCACCACCACATTTGGGCAGCATGTTGGCTCAGCTAACACCGCTATCTCACAGCTCCAGGGAACCGGGTTCGATTTCATCTCGGGCGACTGTCTTTGTGGAGTTTGCACATTCTCCCCGTTTCTGAGTGGGCATGCTCTGGTTTCCACTCACAGTCAAAAATGTGCAGTTTAGGTGGATTGGCCATGCTAAATTACCCTTAGTGTCCAGGGATATGCAGGCTAGGTGGATTAGCCATAGGTCTGAGTGGGATGCTCTTCAGACGGTTGGTGTGGACTCAATGGGCTGAATTACCATCTTCCACACTGTAAGGATTCTATGATTTTTAGAAAAAACCTTAGATTATCAACC
This sequence comes from Rhincodon typus, assembly GCF_021869965.1. Lineage (NCBI taxonomy): Eukaryota > Metazoa > Chordata > Chondrichthyes > Orectolobiformes > Rhincodontidae > Rhincodon > Rhincodon typus. The sequence goes on from NC_063354.1 coordinate 32,635,204, forward strand.
AGGTTCAAACCTAGGACCTAAAATTAAAGTGGATACTTCCAGCTGTTATGGTTTTAGTTCAGATTTTGCAGCACCTGCACTATTTTGCAGTGTTGAATCTAAAACCTAGATCTGTAGTTTTGTTTTTTTTTCATTCATGGGATGTGGGGACAGCTGGCAACATATTAATTCTCCATCACTCAGCTAAAAGCAAAGTACTGCAGTTGCTAGAGATTTGAAATTTAAAATAAAAATGCTGGAGAAACTCAGGTCTGACAAGATCTGTGGAGGAAGAAACATTTTCAGTCCAGTATGACTCCTCTTCAATCATTGGATGTTCTGAAAAGCAGATGGTAAGATTGTGTCCTGCAGCCTTATGGTCAGGGTGCCAGTGATGCTCTCACACCACTGTTGGTATTTCCAGGATTTTACATGACTGGCACTAATGGAATGGCAGTATATGTCCAGTTAACAGTATGTGTGACTTGATTAGGCAGCTTGTAGGTGTCTTCCTGTGTCGACTGTTTTTCTAGGCCAGGAGTCAGCAACCTCAACAACAAGAGGAACAAGTTTTCATATTTAGTCAAGAATGTCATTTTTATAAATACTTTGATGGGCAGTGTTCTCGCTAATTTATTTTCTTTTGTGTGGACCTCAGAATTCCATGTGTGGCAGTGATTTCCAGAAGTCAATGCCATGAATGGTGTTGGCAGGCTGATTACCGTGTGCGTACCCTGGTAGCATGAAGCCACATAGTTCAGAGGGAACCTTATTAATACAATGTGGGCCTTATTGGCTCGAGCAGCATGTAATGTCCATCCCGAGTTGCCCTTGAGAAAGAGGTGGTGAGCTGCCCTCTTGAACTGTTGCAGTCCATTTAGCGTCATAGAGTTGTTCGTGATGGAGACAGACCCTTAGGTCCAACTCGTCCATGTTGACCAGATATATAAGTAAATCTAATCCCATTTGCCAGCATTTAGCCCATATCCCTCCAAACCCTTCCAATTTATACACCCATCCAGATGCCTTTTAAATGTTGTAATTGTACCAGCCTCCACCATTTCCTCTGGCAGCTCATTCTATAACGCACACCACCCTCTGCAGGAAAAAGTTGCCCCTTAGGTTCCTCTTAAATCTTTTCCCTCTCACCTTAAACCTATGCCCTCTAGTTTTGGACTCCCCTAACCTGGGGAAAAAACCTTTGGCTATTCACCCCATCTATGCCCCTCATGATTTCATAAACTTCTATAATTTTCACCCCTCAGCCTCCAATGCTCCAAGAAAAATAGCCCCGGCCTATTCAGCCTCTCCCGATAGCTCAAACCCTCCAACCTTGGCAACATCCTTGTGAATATTTTCTGAACCTTATCAAGTTTTACAACATCCTTTCTATAGCAGGGAGACCTGAATTGAACGCAGTATTCCAAAAGTGCCCTAACCAATGTCCTGTGCAGCCGCAACATGACTTCCCAACTCCTGTATGCAATGCACTAACCAATAAAGACAAGCATACCAAATGTCGTCTTCACCGCCCTGTCTACCTGCGATTATACTTTCAAGGAACTATGAACCTGCACTCCAAGGTCTCTTTGTTCAGCAACACTCCTGTGGACCTTACCATGAAGTACATAAGTTCTGTTCTGATTTGCCTTTCCAAAATGCAACATGTCATATTTATCAAAATTAAACTCCATCTGTCATTCCTCAGCCCATTGGCCCATCTGATCAAGGTCCCATTGTACTCTGAGGTAACCTTCTTCGCTGTCCACTACACTGCCAATTTTGGTGTCATCTGCAAGTTTACTAACCCTATCTCCTATGTTCACGTTTGTGGAGGGACATCCACAATGCCATTGGTGAAGGATTTCTAGAATTCCAGGAGTGGTGATATATTTCTATGACAGAATGGGGTACAGCTTAGATGGAAACTTAGAAGGTGGTGGTGACTCATGTATCTGCTGCCCTTCCCTTCCCAATGGAAGTGACCTCTAGTGATTGGAACCAGGTTGGCCTTGTTGACTGAGGTCCTTGTTTGGAGTTGTTAACCCAGGCCAGTCAGGAAGCTTTGGCAGACCAATCCTCAGTGCAGGGCACTGACTCTGAGGTGGCTGGCTACAGCCAGTGTACATGTGCACAAATAAGCAAATAAAGGGTGACTTGGTGATGGGACACCAACCTCTCTGCACTTATTTTGTGGTCAAAGGCAATAAGGGGTCCTGGAGAATTTCTTCAGTGTATCTTGTAGATGGCGCATGTTACTACTGAGTGTCAGTGGTAGAGAAAGTGGATGCTTGTGGATGTAGTGCCAATTTGGTGGGCTCTGTTGTCCTGGCTGATGTCAGGCTTCTTGAGTGTTGTTCAAAGCTGAACTCACCCAGGCAAGTGGGGAATATTCAATCAGACTCCTGTCTAATGCCTTGTATATGGTGAACAGTGTTTGGGGAGCCAGGAAATGAATTACTCGCTGCAGGAATCCTAGTCTCTGACCTTCTGACGTAGCCACAGTATTTATGTAGTGAGTTCAGTTTCCAGTCAATTGATGTTGATAGTGGGGTGTTCAGTAATGGTAATGCCATTAAATGCCAACAGGTGATGGCTAGATTCTCTCATTATAAAACTTAATGGTTTTACTTTTATGAAGGTGTTATCTTTGTAAAATATTTTTAATCCTGATTGAAAAACAGCTGCGATGCTGTTATTCACATTCGAATAATGAAGAAAAACTGGACAGAATGTTGCATTTTTTTTTAAGAAGTGTTTTTACAAAAGCATTGTTAATTAAATTGGCAATTAGGGGAGTGGTTGCTGTAATATTAATGATACTGGAATGGTGTTCCAAGTCCCAGGCTAATGGCTTCAAATTGCATCTTGGAAGGTAGTGAAAAATGACTGAATCTGGAAATAAAAGCATATAATCATTATCAGTTGTCATTAAAATGAAACCCATCCGGTTCCCTAATGGTCGTTTAGGGAAGGAAATCTGCTGCCCTCATCTGGTTTGGCCTACATATGACTCCACACCCACAGTCATGTGGCTGACTTTTAGCCGCTGTCTGAAATGGCCTCGGAAGCCACTCAGTTCAAGGGCAATTTGGGATGGGCAACAAATGCTGGCCTAGTATAAATGAATAAAGAAATACAGTGTTAGCAAAAGTTAAAATAATAATGAAACAAGCCATTCAATTGCCACCAAAATAGGTTTTGTTTGGTTGAGGTTCACTTTAAGCTACAAATCATAGACTTTATGCAGCCCCAGAGCCTGTTTGCAAACCCCCTGTTTAAGATGGGACAAACTGTTGGTTTAGGAAGTTCAGACATTTACTGCATTAACTTTATTATTTAGGAGTTTAATACGTAGCACTGTCTGTCCATTCTTATGATTCTGAATGATTTTGTTTAAATTTGGAAGGTAATATTTAGGACCGACCGTATTAGTTTTGCTTTTATGTGAACATCATCATTGCAAAATGTTTGTATTCATGCAAGAAGATGTGTTTTCACAACCACAATAAGTTCCTCTTCATTTGTTGCATGTCCAGTAGTTGCAGCATTGACTCAGATTTGTTCTCCATTGAAAGAACAATGTAAAATAAGTATAGGTTCAGAACAATTCTTCTAACCTAATTGCCTCAGGAGATTTCTAAACAAAAAAAAAGTTAAAAAAAGCTTTGAAGAGAATGAGCCTTCTTCAAAAATGAACCAGTGACATTGAGACAAGCAATTAAATAGAATCAGCACAAATGAGAAAACTGGCAGAGAACATTGGTGGAGATAGTAGGAACTGCAGATGCTGGAGAATCTGAGATAACAAGGTGCAGAGCTGGATAAACACAGCAGGCCA
>NC_063354.1:32639423-32661907 GCF_021869965.1 Rhincodon typus
TGAAGAAGGGTCTAGGCCCGAAACGTCAGCTTTCCTGCTCCTCTGATGCTGCTTGGCCTGCTGTGTTCATCCAGCTCTGCACCTTGTTATCTCAAGAACATTGGATTGAGTTAAGAGCTGCTCAGAAGAATGACAGATGGTAGTTTGATGATCATGATCATCTTCACATCAGATAATGGGAAAAAAGTGTTAAAGAAGTTAAGGCTAGAAAAGAAACAAGATGCATGCCCATATATGAAGATGATGAGATTCAGGTCTGAAATTAAACCAAGGGAAGCTGTGAAAATTGGGGAAGGTACTGATATGGCCGAGAGAGAACCACAACTCCAGGATCCTCTGATAATGCTGTGTACTGATGAAGTGTCCTCACCTCAAGCATCAGTGTATCTCCTGTCATCTCCAACACCCATACACTGATCCCATTTGGAAATATTTTATCTTTAAATTTGTTTTCTGACAAACATTTCATTTGACTGAAAGTAGAGCCTAATTTTGGGTACAGGTCACTTTTATACATTGAACCATAATGATCCACACTTTGTTCACAATCCATAAATGATGAACAACACTTCTAAATTATTGGTCAAGGTCTCAAATCTTAGCTGAAGATGACAGTCAAGTGATTTTGCAAATAGCAACCATTTTGCAGTTGAAAGGAAAAAGCAGATCTGGCTATGTTGAATGTTGTATGTAAGTGTCCCAATATGTGTAATGGATTATGGGAGCCAGGTATGGATAATTCATTTTTCAAAATTGTTAATTTTGGTCACATTGTTCAGTGGAAAGGCCAGAGTGGGAAAATGGTGTGAATTCTAGATCACAACATAGAATTATGAACTCACTAGAAGCAGTATTTGCTGTTTAAACCACTAGGGGAGCTAGTACTTGAATGCCAGTCTACCTCAAACATGAACATATGCCTGTACTTATTCAAAGACTGGTAGAGATTGCAGAGATCTGGGAACACTAGTAAAATCAACAGTTGCTGAGCTGAGTCTTGTGAAGCAGCTGCTCATGTAGCTGAACAGAATCCTGAAGTTTATTGCCAAATCTTCGGAGGTTATGCCAAAACTCTACACATCCTGTGTTGGGCCACAATTTGGGGTGTTTGCTTAGTTCTTATTAACAAGCAGAAGGGTCACAAGGTTGGTCCTTAACATCAGACAACTAACTTTATGGGTAATGATTGGTAATAACTTGAACTCTTCAAGGAGTTCAATAGGAAAGGAATTTATTGGACCGAATGTAGGTAGCTGTGGGTAAACCAGATTTAAATTTTTTAAAAAATATCAACATAAACTGGTAAAATGCAGTGCAGACTCAGAAAACAAAAACTCATATCGTTGAAGAAGCAGTTAAATGCTGTGATAGGAATGGCAGTCTTTACGTGAAATGAGCAGTTCTCATTACTCATCTTCATTATGTGAACTCAAGAATAATGATGGCAAAGGCCAAAGAACAATATGCAGTTTTCTAGCATAGTATTTGGATTAACATCACAAGAAAGAAATGTTTTAGCATGTCTATCCACACAGCAGAGTTCAGGAGCTTTGCATAGTGATATAAAGAGCATCAGGTTGCCAATTGCATTTGATGCAATAATGACTTGTATCTAATTCCTTTTCATAGAAAATATTAAAAAATACATTGAAAGGGTTCATTTTTCATTTAAGAAAATCTGTGACGTTTTCAATCTGCCAAAGCATTTAACTGGCTGCTTTCCGTCAAAATCATCAGAGCTGTCATTCCTAGACTGAATGAATGAAATTAAGACCCCAACCAACAAAATTTCCAATAAAAATGTCAACTGTTTAATTGAGAAATCAGAGGGTGGCTGAGAACTAGATTCCAACAAAGAATAACTATTTGCAGCACCATGAAAACACGGATAGGTTCCTGATAAGGAAGGATGTTCAGGGGGTCCATAGTTTAATGGTGATATCATTGGGCTATAGTCCACGGGCTGAGGTTTATGCTCTGTAGACATGGGCTCAACTCCCGCTATGCGATTGGATAGAATTAAAACTCAATTAATAAAAATCTGGAATTGAAACCAGCCCCAGTACAGGTGACCATAAGACAAAGGTGGATTGTCTTAAAAAAAGATCGGATCAATTCAGCCCCTCAGTGAAGGAAATCTGCCATGTTTCTGATGAAGGGTCTAGCCCCGAAACGTCAGCCTTCCTGCTCCTATGATGCTGCTTGGCCTGTTGTGTTCATCCAGCTCTACACCTTGTTATCTCCGATTCTCCAGCATCTGCAGTTCCTACTATTTCTGATACAATCTGCCATGTTTGACAGGTCTGGCCTATGTGTGATTCAGAGCCATAGCAATGTGGTTGACTCTCAAATGGTCTAGCAAGCCAAATAATTAAAGGGCAAGTAGGGATGGGCAACAAATGCTGGCTTTGTTTATGATGCTAAAATCCCATGAAAGGATAGATTTAAAACAAATCTTTTCCTTTTAAAATTTCTACACATAGTTTTTAATTCTTGTTGAGCTAAAAGAGTGAGCTGGTGATCTGAACTACATCACTGGTGTAAGGGATAGCACTTTGTTTCTGCAGTCGACTGTTCAGTTCGAAGTGGGACAAGTTCACACCAGATGTGTGTTGTTTATCCCCTTTCCTCATTCAGTGTTAGCATCCAGATTTCCAGGGCAGGTCAAACGCAGATGAATGTTTCGTAAAATCATCATCAGTTTATGACCCAGCGGGCTGGTCTTTATCTGTAGCCCAAGATAAGAATATTTCCAATATATCAATTCACGACATTGAAAGAATCTCCAGGAATACACACCGACATCTCCAGTTGCTGCTAGAATGTACCAGAATGCTCATACACATTGATATACCTGAATTAACACAACCATAAATGTAAGTTAATCAAGATCTAAAAGCTCTACAGATTGCTGATTCACTGCCACAGTTGCAATCTTATGTTAGTCAAAACCCCTGTTTTATTGGGACTTTGATAACAAAGTGTGAAAATAATTAAGCATTTACCAGAATGGGATGTTTACTTAAATTTATCAATTCTTCATCTCATAATTCTTGATTTAGTTGCACTCATGTTTTTATGTTGATATTTACCTTCAATAAAGAACTAAAAATGTAAAATCTAAGCAAAATACCAAAACGTTATATCGCATAGGCAAAACAAACAGGGGTTATTTGTGGGTGGGGCTAATTAAATATTCACTTCATATTTTTGGCATGTTTAAATTCCATTGATCATCCATTAGAATTGCCCAAATAGGATCGTATCTCATCGCCATCCTTTATAAAAATTTGATTTCTGGCATTTCAGGTTGTGTATGAAAATTGCAGATATCACTTAGTGCTTAGAAAGCAATTCTAATCTGAGGGTTCGACTGTTGGTCAGTGACTAATCAGCATTTGCTGCGCAAATCTCAACAATTGGACTATTGCCTTATAATTATTTCTCGACATGTATTCACTTTATTGAACTAAAGTTGTGGGTTATGTTAAAACAAGCTTGAAATGGAAAAATGCATGCTCACTTGAGGAAATCTTATTTGGTCTGATCCATTGCCTTGTTTGCATCTTTGAAGTTAGCTATGATTTCTGTTTCAGCAGATTGTATTTAAAAAGCATAAATCTTCGCACTAAGTATGAGGAGCAGGACTTGCAAAACTACAGCTTTCAGGTAAACACTGCAGAACTACTCGTGATTCTCATCCAGATAGTCTGAGGGAGTGGTTGTGTTTGGAAGGATATGTATAGCATTTTGACTGAGGATTTATTGTGCATTCCTATCTCAAAGTTAAGCATTGTTATTAATTGCTGAACTGACTTTGAGGAGAAGTGGAATGGAACTATTGTTTCCAGGTCTCATATCGACCAGCGTTAGGTCAGGTTTTGATTCTGCACTCTGGCTACATAAGCACAATTGCTGCACTGTGAATATGATGTGAGGCTGCTACGTTTCAAGTTCCTTGTGGGATGTGGACAGTTCTGGCAAAGCCGGTGTTTATCGGCATTCCCCAATTACCCTTGCAACGATGGTGTTGAACTGCCTTCTTGAACCGCTGCAGTCTATGCAGTCTGGGTACACCCACCATGCTGTTCAGAGTGGAGGAGTGCCAGGATTTTGACCCAGTGAGACTGAAGGAACACTGATACAGTTCCAAGTTAGTATGTTAAAATGCTACACTTTGATTTTGAGTGGAATCAAAGATCCTTTTTGTCAGGAGGTTCTTCTTTATGTACTATGGTTGGGGACTTATTTGTAAAGATTAGCTCAGAAAGGGAACACACATGTAATCCTCCCTACAGAGACAGAGAAAAAAAATCTTATGTGTTGGAATTCTGAAAATGCATTGGAAAAGCTTGGCAACACAGGATAGGATATAAGAATACTTATGTCTAAAAATGTAATTTTTCTTTAGAATGATGAATCAACTCTGATAATATTATTTCAAAACAGTTATTTCATTGTCACGTTCATTTTGTTTGTCTTTTTTATTGAAAAGTTCGAGCTGAGGGATCACCCTTTTAGGAAGGAGATGAGAATTTTTTTCTCACAAATGGTGGCGTGGCATTGGAACTCTCTGTCTCAGAAGTTGGTGGACATGAGGATCTTTGGATAGTTTTAGGGAGGATGGATTTTTGTTGGGCAAGGGAATCAAAGGTGAACAGGAATAGATGAGAATGTGGAATTTGAAACACCAACTGATTAGCCATGATCTTATTGAATAGTAAAGCAGGCTTGAGGGGCTGAATTGCCTGCTCTGCTTCTTATTCATATGTTCACATGCCAATACAAAATAACAAAGTGAACAATTGTAAAATGGTCACTATATTACCTCAACTTGCTTTAAGCATTGCTGCAATCTAAACTCCAACAAGCCCACAACAAATGAACTTTTAAAATACATTTCTAACTATAACATTTTCCATTTGGGAAACTCCAAGTTTACAGGCTCATATCAAGCCATTAACACAAACCAAGTTAAACTTATTTATCCATACCCAGGAGCTAAATCTTTAACTGATTGATAGGTTTCTTCAACATTGTGTCTTACACTGAATAACATTCATGCTTTGCATTCAGTTCAAAGTAGTTTACACCTTACATAGCACTTACGGTCTATGACAGTACTTAACTCAAAATGATTAAAGGATTTTTTTTAAGAGTGCTCCTGCTGAACTCAGGAGTATCTGAGAAAGCTGTTATTTATGAAACAGTGCAATGGATCTCCTTGCTGACAGGGGTGGTGCCAGTGACCACATAGTTACAGAGTGCCTGTTGTCTCAGAAGGATGGATACATGAAAGAGTCTCAGGGCTGCCTATCACTTGAAACAGTTTGCAGGAGTTGGAATGAGTTCCATTAGCATTGCCCCATCATTAGTAGAATGGCATATTTTGACGTCAGGAAAAATATGTTTCCTCTCTTCACCTCCTGGTATTTGGTCAGTGATAGACTATGTTTTGGTATACTCCAGCCTGACTTTTCTCTTGTGCCTGAGGGATAATTTCCCAACTACCTAAGTCATTACAAATGAATTTTAGGTGGTGTAAGGAAATGGAATAGAAGATCTTACCCAGTTTTAAGGAGCTGAAAGTATTAAATCACTGCATTTATAATGTCAAAGGCTAAATTTTAGAGAACAAAATCAACCAGTAGCCATTGGTAAAAGTTTTATGTATGAATCCTGTAGACCCTATTCAGCTTTATTAGGATAAAGATTCATGGTTTTCCAAAGGAGATATTAGCATAATGTAAAGAGTTTTTCAAATTGATTGGGTTTAATTGGATTGTGACAACTATAATTAATCACTCAGGGAACTTTGATTTAAGATGAATGAAGCTAAAACTAATTAGTCAAAAGTAAAGCTTTAGAGAACACTGCAGAATCCATCCCAAAAAATGAGACTGATGTCTCCAGGGAAAATATTGCTTCTTAAGACAAAAACATTCAACAAAACAAAAGGGGAGGCTGTTTTACGTAAACAGGAAGATAAGATACAGTACAGGGAAAGTAGGCATGAATGTTAAACAAATACGTTGAATATCTCAGAATACAGATAGATAATGGGTTTATAGACCTTTGCCCTTGAATAGTATTTTAGGAGTGACCTATGTTGTGAGGTTAGCAAATAGCCTAATAATAGCCTCTTATGAACTATATAAAAATAGAATGTCGAAGTACCTTTAACGTTTATCCTGCAGAGCAGTAAATTTTATACATTATTCCTGTTAATTTACATTTAAGTGGTTTAGTTTGTTGATTGAAAATGATATAGAGGACTCCCAATTATATCGTCTGTTCCCACCAACTGCAAGCAATTGTTCGGTTGAGTTTATACAATAAAGCATTTTCACTTTCAAGATTCCTCATCTGCAAAAAAATTGATTCAGAAAAGGTTCCAAAATGTCAATGCAAATGCATAACCTCTCCTCAAGTGTTTCTCACGAAGTTTCTGTCATGGTAGATGGAAAGGTTGGCATCCGTCCATCTGGAGATAATGGATTGCACACAGTGTTTGTCACTTCTGAATTGAATGTGATCTGTTGTGGCTGTAGAGGTTGATTCATCAAAGACAGTCCCTTCCACAGCTACCATAGGTGAACAGCACTGACCTGAGGTTGACTGAAGGATTTTCTTTCCAGTGGGCTTTCTTTGTTGTTTGCTTTTTCCACTCCATTCCTGACTGCTGGCCTCCAGTTAAGAGCAAGGACATTCCATGCATCAACTCTGATTCCAGTCAACTTGGCATGTTACTTGCAGATATCCTTACGCCACAGACATGTGCGACCTATTGGAGTCATCTCTGGCCCAGTAAGGCAAACATGCTAGGCCTCCCTGCACAGTGGTCGTCTTCTGTATTCAGTGCTCTCTCCTACGAGGAAGTCACTGATATATACCTCAGGCAGTGGAGGTGAAAGCTGTTCAACCATTTTTCATGGCTTATATAAGTTGCTGTGCTTTGACACTTTAAAGGAAGATGTTGAAAACACAAACCTGGTACATGCAAGGTTTATATTTTATATTCATTTGCTTTTGGCTCAAAGTTGCCTATTCAACCCCGATATGTCTCTGCCAAAGGTGACAAGGCCAGTTTCAGGAAAACTTCAACACAAAACGATGAATATCCTTATCCAAACCCTTATCTGAGGAGTTCTGGAGTTCAAGTGTGTTGCTGAATTGTTACCAAGTGGAAGTCGAGTTCCGTTTCCCTCTGGAAGAAAGCCTTCCATTTGATTATTGCCTGCTTTATTTAAATCTTTTTCTTGGAAGATGTGTCATTCCTGCACACCTACTCTTTGCTTCCCTTATGGAGGAGAAAAAGTCATGAAAAACATTGAATCCCACTTGACCAATTAGCACCATTTTTATGATAGTTTTATCCTAATACCATGCACAAAGTACATAATTTTAAAATGTGCATTAAAATTCTTTTAAATAAAACACAGATTTCCTGAAGTTTCATGATTGAATTTTATTATATGAAAAGAAATTTTATTAGGAAGACTGATTGTTTCCAATTGCAACAAGTCACATGCATGAGGAAAGAATCAGCTAACATGGCATTTCAGGCTACATCATCAACTGCTTCACTGTGCAAGTGTCCTTTAATTGAGAAAAGGTGTAATCAGAGGCCATTGAAAGCACTTCTTACTCTTCGAGAGTTAATGCAGAAACTTGGGATAAATTCATTACTTTATGATACTTTGAATTTGATAAGGATTTACAGATCCCAAACACTCTAAAATCCTTTAATTCCCTCCATTCAGAAACTTATTTTGAATGATAGTTGTAGCTGTCACAGTCTCCAGAAGCAAATGCTAACTCCTTACTCATTACAGTGAGGATCAAAAACATGGATCAGGTTATGGTAAGCTTGGGAAGACATGGGGTGGGGGGGTGTTGGTGTTGTGTGCTGAGTTCCTGAAAAACACATCATTTGTTCTTCAATAATCAATCAGGCTCATTAGGCGATCTGCCATCCTCACTGTTAACTCTGATCATTGCTGTTAGAACAACAGCTCCTCCCCTCAGGTGGTCTTCCTTTCTAACTATCAAAGGAAAAGCTGACAGCTTGTTGAGTAAATTGAAGAAGAATTAGAAATCAATGAACAGTTCTATTCCATGGGAATGAAAGGCAATGACTAAAACTTTCAATTTTGATGGATAGGGGTTGATTAGTTCCCTTCCTGCCTAACCTTGCCCCATTCCTCTAATTCACTTCCCCACTCCCACCATCACACGCCCTGACTGACTTCAATGGGAAGTGAAGTCAATGTTCAGGGACATCAATAGGGGTGTCTAATAGCCAGCCAATAGACTGCTGTTCACACACCTGCTGAAGTTGAAAACCCGGTCATTGTTTTTTGGAAATTTACAAATGAATACAGGAATTGGGCGTTATTTTTGCACAGAAAACATGAAACCCAACATCTTTTCTTCACCACCAACATTTAACCATCTCGCCCCCAAATCCTTGGCTCAATACCGTCACCTCCAACAATTAAAAAGAAGTTCATCTGTGATAGCATTTGCCTGCTCATCTGCCTCTGCCACATCCTGTATTCTCCTTGCCCACCAAGGGTGGTATAGTGGCTCAGTGGTTAGCACTGCTATCTTGCAGCACCAGGGACCTGGGTTCAATTCTGGCTTTGAATGACTTGTGTGGAGTTTACACGTTCTCCCTGTGTTTCTGTGGGTTATGCCAGGTGCTCTTGTTTCTTCCCACAATCTAAAGATGTGTAGATTAGGTGGATTGGCCATGCTAAATTGCCCCATAGTGTCCAGGGGTTGTGCAGGTGAGGGAAATACAGGATGCTGTTCGGAGGGTTGGTGCAGATTTGATGGGCCGAATGGCATCTTCCCTGCATGGATTTGAAGATTCCCTCAGGCTTTGCCCAGTGCTTGCACTTTAGTCTCATGTGCATCCTGCACCTTTTGTTGTCCCACTAGCCTGCTACCCATCCAACTTCTCTTTCTGAAATCCTAAGCTGGCTGACAACAAATGTTGTTACTAATATTCCTTTCCTCCATAAAGCCACCCTCAATTCTTATAGCTTTGCAAACTACTGCCCTGTAGCATTAATTTCTCTTGCCACTCGACAATGTCATTACCTCTAACTCCACACACTTCTTTCCTGGTATTCCCTGCTGATTTGCTCCAATCGGAGTTCTGTCCCTGCAATGGCATCTGATTCTTCATCTTCATTTGTGTTGGAATGTCTTAATGAATAATTGCTATATTACCAGGGCATTTTAGCACTTATATGAATAATTGAACTTTTACCAGGTCCAAATCTAGTGTGGAGTCCACTGTAAATCGATAATTAAGTTATAAACCTGATGGTTTCATCTGTGCAATCCCAACATGGAGCTTTTTTATGGAGAAGGCAGTTGCATTTTTTTTTAGTATTTGCACAACAACAATAATACTATACAGGTGCATCAGGGTAACAGAACAGAGTGCAGCATACAGTGTTACAGCTGCCGAGAAGGTGCAGTGAGAGATCAACATCAAATAGTTAACACTGTATCACTCATTATGGGATATAAATGTTTCTCCTTCATCTGTATTGATCTACGCATTTTTTGTACATTTCCAGGAGGAATGAGTAAAGAGGTGTATCAGTACGGATGCAGTTGATTGAAATTAGAACAGATTTCCCTTATAAATAGAGCTTAGGAAGGAAACATTTGTTGAATTATGGATTGGACCAGACCAGTCACTTTCTTAAGACCAGCCTCTATTAGTGGCACAATTCAAACTGAAAAAAGATGTAGCAGTGTTTAAAACCTGTAGTTTATTCTTTCCAATTCTCTCCTTCCTAAAAACCTTGACATCCATTGAAGGATCTTCCAAAATTTAGCTACTGCCTTCTTGACTTTGCCCTGACCCTAATGTCCTCCAGTTGTTCTTCTGAGTGATCAGCAGTCAGGATTTGATAAATGTTTAACCTTCCCTCATACAAGGGTGCAGTGGGTGATTGCAGGGTCCCCATCATCACCCTACTTGAGTTTGGCTAATTCAAAGATCAAGGTTAAAAGGAAGAATGAGAGTTGAATCCATTGAAACATGTAGGATTCTTAAGGGGGCATGGCAAGATGAATACTGAGAGGATGTTTCCCCTCATGGGAGTGTCTAGGACCAGAGGCCATAGTCTCCGAATAAAGGGGCACCAATTTAGGGCTGAGATGAGGAGGAATTTCTTCTCTGAGGGTTGTGAGCCTTTGGAACTCCTTGCCTCGGAGACCTGTATGGACAGTCTTTGTGTATATTTAAGGCTGTGATAGGTTCTTGTTCAGCACGGGAATCAAAGGCAGGAAAGTGCAGGTGAATGAATGTTGGATCAGACATGACCCTATTGAATGGTGGAGCCAGTTTGAGCGGCCAAATTGCGCATGCCTGTTCCTATTTCTTATGGTCTTATTCTAAGCATCATAGTTTCTTATGAGGGCAACTGACAGACTTGAAAACTGTTGCCATTTATTGGTTACAGATGTGGTTTATGGACATGATTATGTTTTTAGTTGTCCATTTTAGTGTCATTGTGCATGATCAAAAGACTGATTCATATTTATTTACACAGTCACTTCGCCTCTACTCCAGTCTTCAAGCATTTTCTTTCAGTTACCAGGATTGTATATACTTGTTTTCCCCATTATGATCAAGAGATTAATTTACAATCTCTCCTCAATAGTGTTTCCAATTTCAGCTTGAGCTGAACCATGAGTGCAACACAGATCTCTTGTGAATTTTAAGCTATGTTTCAACGTTGGCCAATTAACTTTTCCACTTGTCCAGAAACTGACTTCATGCCCAAGCATATTCTTCCCAAATAGACAGAGCTAGCATCCCAGTTACTATGTAGTTTTCCTCTGCTAGGAGATCAAAGGCATATTACATGTGTGTGGTGGTGCAGAAATGAAGTGAACGTTAAAGAACACATGCAATAACACATTTCATTATGATAAAAGGAAATATCAAAAATAAATAGACATTCACTTCAAACATAATTTTCACTCCAGTTTTTATTTAAGCTACTGTTGGTTTTATAATGTTTTCTCCCTGGTATTTCAAAGGCAAATAAAAATAGCAATGGATAATCTAACAGGGACACAGAAACAAAAAAAAGATTGTTATTGTACCTTGTCACCTGGGGCTGAATAGAGGAACTCCATGAAGAGTTGCAGAATTAATGTTCTTTGAAAAGTTTGAAGATCACCAAGAATTCTTATGCCTGCCGGATTCAAATAAATAACATTATTAGAATTATTTTGCAGAAGAAACTAGCTGCTACTTGAAAAATGATGTGGTTTATAAAGCACCGAATTCTATAACATTATAATTAGCTCTTCAAAATCTTTGCAATATATTTGAAAATCTTGTCGCTTTTGAATTCCTAACTTTATTTGGCTCACCATTGACAGTAACGCCTTCACTTACCAAGTCCCCAAACTCAGAAATTACCTTCCTAAATTTCTTTGACTCTCTAAATCTCTCGCCTCCTTAGAAATGCTTCTTAAACAACATCTGCCTCTTCACAGAATCAGGGAATTGTTTGGGTGTAGAAGGAAGGTCCATCATGTCTGCAGTTGGGTCTCTGAGCATTTTGAATTATTGCCAATCCCCTGCCTTTTTCTCATAACCCTGTACATTGTTTCTATTTGAAACATGATCCAATGCCATACTGAATGCTTCAATTGAACCCATTGCCACCACGCTTCCAGGCAGCCCATTCCAAACCCAGATCACTCACTCAGTAAAAACATTTTTTTTTTCACATTTCCCATTTGCAAAATACTTTAGAGTTGTATCTTCTGGTTCTTGATCAGTTCACAAGCAGCAACAGCTTCCTCCTAACCCCTCTGACCCACGTCCCTCATAATTTGGAAAACCTCAGTCAAATCTCCCCTCAGCCTTCTCTGGAAGGAAAACAGTCCCAACTTCCCAAATCTATCCTCAGAACTATCCTCATCTCTGGAACCATTCTTGATAAGTTTTTCTGTGCTCTGTCCAATGGATTCACATCACTCCTATAACATGGCACCCAGAACTGTACAGAATACTCCAGCTGAGATTTAACCAGTGTCCCATATAGGTTCAGCTTAAACTCCCTGCTATTGTATTCTATGTTCCTATTAATGAAGCTGAGAATACTGTCTGCTTTATTGACCTAGCTGTCCTGCCACCTTTAATGACTTATGCGCATATATACCCAGATTTCTCTGCTGCTGCACATCTTTTAGAATAATACACTTTATATATGGTGTCTCTCCATGTTCTTTGTACTAAGTGTATTACCTCTCCACACTGAACGTCATCTGTCAGCTTTCAGCTTAGCCTTTTTGAAGTTCCACACTGTCCTCACAGTTTACAACTTTTCCCATTTTGTGTTGGCCGCAAACTTTGAAATTGTCCCAAGTTCGCTGAGATCTGGGTCATTTATATATACAAGGAAAAACAAGAGTCCAAATGCCAAACTCACTACAAACCTTCTTCCAGCTTGAAAAATACCCAGTAACCATTGTTCTTTTCCTATCACTGAGCCCATTTTGTAACCACATTGTTATTTTTACCTTTGATCCCATACCTATCACTTTCCTCAAGTCTTTTAGAAGCCTTTTAGAAGTCCATTTACAGCACATCATCAACCTCTCTGTTACTTCTTCCAGAAATTACAGCAAGTTAAGTCAGTACAAAATTCCCTTAGTAAATGCGTGCTGAGTCTTCTGAATTAACCTACATTTTCCCATATGACTATTAATTGTATTCCAAATAATTGTTTCTAGAAGTTTTCTCACCCTTAAAATTTAGCTGACTGACCTGTAATTTTTGGCTTATTTGAGCAGCTTTTTTGAGCAATGGTGAAATGCTTGTAATTTATCCAGTCCTCTAGCAGCATCCCCAAATATAGGAAAGACTGAAGATTGTTGTCAGTTTCCCTGCAATTTCTATTCTCGCTTCCTTCAATGTGCTTGGACATATCTCATCTAGCCAGATACTTTAACAGCTTGAAGTAGTAACAGTTTATCCAATACCTTCTACTTGTCAATTTTAAATCCTTCTAATGACCGAGGGAAACTCCAGCTGAGATTTAACCAGTGTTCCATATAGGTTCAGCTTAAACTCGCTGCTCTTGTGTTCTGTATTCCTATTAATGAACATGAGAATACTGTCTGCTTTATTCACCGATTGTCCAGAGTTCCCCTCTCTGTCGCCGTGGCCTCTGCAGTATCTGCCTCATAGATAAAGACAGATGAAAAGTATTGATTTAAAACCTCAGCCATGTATATTGCCTCCATATGTAAATTTCCTTTAAGATCCCTAATCAACCCTACTTCTTTCACTATTAACATTTTTATAAAATATGTTGGGATTTTATATTTATGTTAGTCGCCAGCCTTTTCTCAAAATCTCCCTTTGCTTCTCTTATTTGCTTTTACACCTGCCTCTGAACCTTCTGTATTTAGCTTGGTTCTCAACTATATTAATGACCTGACACCAGCAATAAACATAGTTTTCTTTATCTTAATTTCGACTTTCTTGTCATCCAAAGAGCTCTGGATTTGTTGATCCTGAATTTTACCTTTTGAAGGATTGCACCATAACTGTCCCTAGACCATCTCTTTGAAAGTTCATTTACGGTTTTTCTCATCAACCTTTCGTTCCAGTCTATTCGGCCCAGCTCTCTTCTTGTCCCACTGATGTTGGCTGTCTTCTAGTTGATTATTCTTTCTTGGGATTGACCAAGTAAGTCAATTTCCAGCATCATTCTAAACACTGTACAATGGTCATTGTCCCCAAATGTTGCCCCACTCTTATAGATCTACTTGAGCCACCTCTGAAATCCAGAGCTCAAGCTTATGCAGCCAGTGACTTTTTGTACATGGGCTCATCAGGTTGTAGTAAAAGTTCATGACTCCCACACAGCACACCCTCTCATTTTCTCATGGGCTGTATGTACCTCTGAGTCCTATGCACAGCAGTGACTTCTGGAATTGGAAGTCAATCCTGTGGTTAGGTGTCAACATCAATTGCTGTGCATGGGATATCAAAGCAGCTGTGTGTGTGCACAGCCATGTAGCTTAGAAGGAATGTTGCTCCCACATGCCACAAGACTGGACTCCACTTGGCCGAGCTGCCCTGTCATTCATTAACTTGTACTTTTAAGTTATTTTACTTACAGCTGTAGTTATTTGAACTTACTTTAATCTTACTCTTATATTATGAATTAAAAATAGAGATTAACAGAAAGTATAAATTATTCACTGTTGTTCAGAACTCGGCTCCCTTTCCTCTGTCTGTTAATTCTTACTTTCCTTGTATACGTTTAGAATTTTACACTTTTCCAAAATTACTGGACATGAAACACAATCTCTATAAACAGCTGCTCAACAATGAATAAACTCATGACCTTCCTGTGATGTCACTCAGAATTTTTCTCCTCTCCTCATTGTATTTCATCTGCTGTCTGCTCTTTCTCCCACTATTTTACATGTAAACAATTGTCTCCAAATTCATAGAATCCCTACAGTATGGAAATAGGCCCTTCGGCCCAACAAGTCCACATCGACCCTTGGAGCATCCCAGCCAGACCCATCTCTCTGTAACCCACCTAATCTACACATCCCTGAACACTATGGCCAATCCACCTATTCTGCACATCTTTGGACTGTGGGAGGAAATCGGAGTACCCTGAGGAAACCCACGCAGACACGGGGAGAATGTGCAAACTCCACACAGACAGTCGCCTGAGAGTGGAATCAAACCCGGGTCCCTGGCGCTGTGAGGCAGCAGTCCTAACCACTAAGCCACTGTGCCGCACCAAAAAGTCAACCACATTGCTGTTGGTCTGGAGTCACATGTAGGCCAGACGAGGTAAGGATGGCAGTTTCCTTCCATAAAGGACATTAGTGAACCAGATGGGTTTTTCCCGACAATCGACAATGGATTCATGTCTCTGTTACTTTTCCTGTTTCCCTCTTTTCTCTTTGTTTCTAAGATTTTGGTCACCTTGTCTAAATTGGTCATCTATTCTGGCATGAATCACTTTTTAATGCTCGAATAGAAGACTCAACAACATAAGTTAAACTGGTGTGTTTCTAAATACTGACAAGTCTGTACCTGTTTCCATTTTGAAAGAGACAGTCTCTCTCTCTCTCTCTCTCTCATATTTTGTAATGATGAAAACAAACTGTAGTTAATGTCCAATATTTCTTAACATGAAAGAAAATATTGAATTCTTTGCGATTATAACTGATTTGACTTTTTTGGCCTGGAGTTTTTGCTTGATAATGTTGTTTTCTTTGTTGCAATTTACCTGATAGAAGCATAACTGATGCAGAGAATTGCAAAATTTTAAGCTCAAATTACTTGCAGCGCAACCTGAGTTTCCGTGATTTTTTTGAACTGGGTTTGGAAGCTTGATACGAGTGCCAGGCCCTACCAACAAAGCTGGAGATGGTCCCAAGGTGAGTTAATTACCATCGGGAGTTTCTGCTAATTGCATTCATTTGTAGGTGTTTGGTGGGCCTCGAAACTTAACTGAAATGTTTGGACTCAAGGGGTGTATTTAATTAAGATAATGAAGTTCTTGCCCATTACCCTGAGGGAGCTGCTGGCAATTCACAGAGAGGGGCCGAGGATCACAAAGGGACCTAGACCACAGGTCAGTGATGGCAGGTGGGGGTTGGTTGCAGGGAGGCAATGTCAGGAAAGTTAAGGGTCTGGGTTCTCAGTGAGCCTCCCCTCTACCAATGTCAGGTCCTTTAATCAGCCATTGAATACCTTTTAAATGAAACACCCTCCTTTGGAAGGTTGCAAACAACCCAGACTGAGTTTGTTTTCCTTGCTTCCTGTTTGGTGATGGTTCCACCTGCTGTTGGTTGAATACCAGTGAGTGGAGACAGTATGAGGCCCATAATTGGACACCAATTAACCATTTAAAGGCATCAATTGGCAGTGGGTAGGAATAATGCCTCCAAATCTTTCCGCTTCAAACTTAGGCAGAACTGGAAAGTTGATAAGGTCCCCATGCAGCACCCTCCTACCAAATTAAATATACTCCAACCTCCAATCTCATTTTCGGGATATTAATTGTTGCCCAAGTACTCAAGTTGGTAGGTTTTGAAGGATTTCAGATAATACTTTTAATTTATTAAAGAACTGACTATTGAAGTCCAATCTAGCTTGAAAATTTCTGTCAATTTACCATTCTTGAATATTTTAAGGGGTGTATTTGTAATCAATTTTCTTTCAAGATACATTTTAAAAAATTGCCCTAAAGCACGAGTTCAGACAAATTTTGCATTCATGATGTACAAGTGAGTGAGTGGAAATGTAGATGAGAAAAACTTTTTAAAATGGATGCAATTGTGCTGAATGCACTCAAAATGGAAACTCAACCCTGTTCTGGTTTCAGATGCATGATTTATGATTACAATGTTATTTTACTTTCCCACCAAGGATGCTATGTTTTGCCCGAGGTTATAAAGATACTTCCTTTTGAAATGTTCCTGATATTTTCAAAGCTGGTTCTTCTTTCTTTAAAGTTGTACTGCCCTATAGGTGCATTCAGTCTCATGTCAACTGTAAAGGTATTTCAATATTGGATGCAAGTTTTCAGTTGAATCAGAAAAAGGATTCAGTTATTCCACAGTATTTAACTTTACCTGTAGGCATTACACAAATACCTGAATAACATTTTCCATTGAAAAGTTTCAAACTTTTAAATTATATGTTCTGTTTCTCCATAAACCTCATCCTATTTTGCAATAATTAGTATCTCCGTGACAGTCCCCAGTGCTCCACAGCAATCAACCAACCATGAGCTTTATCTCTTGATGCTTCTGCATACTTTAGGCACAGTGAGATGGATGGTATACGAACATAAGAAGAGGCTATTCAACCTACCAAGCCTGTTCTGTCATTCAATGAGATCATGGCTGATTTGTAATCAGATTTTATATTCTCATTTTTATCTCATATATTGTAAAGATTTCTTTCAAGTCATTCACAGGATGCATAGGGATATGGGGAAAACGCAGAAGATTGGCATGAGATAATCAAATTGGTGCAGGCATGGTGAGCCAAATCAGCATTTACTTCTCTGTAACAATCCTTTGGCTTTGATGGCTAGCTAATATCGCTAATTTCCCTTGAGAAAGCATTGATGAACTGCCTTCTAAACCTGCTGCAGTCTGTGTAGGTTGACCTACACTGTTGTTAGGAAGGGATTTCCAGGATTTGGACCTACCAATAGTGAAGCAATAGAGATACAGCTTCACATCAGGATTGATGTGTCGTTTAGAGGGCAACTTCATTTAACAAAAAAAATCAATTTCAAATTAATTGGTCCAGCATAAATGATCACTAATGGGGAAAAAAGGGATTCCATAGAAACGTAGAAAGTAGGAGCAGGAGTAGGCCATTCAGCCCTATGAACCTGCTCTGCCATTCAGTAATGATCATGGCTGATCATCTATCTCAGTGCCCTCTTCCTGTTTTCTCCCTATACCCTTTGATTTCTTTAGCTCTAACAACTTTAGCTAACTCCTTTTTGAAAATGTGCAATGTTTTGACCTAAACCGCTTTCTGTCGTCAGGAATTCCACAGGCTCATCACACTCTGGGTGAAAAGATTTCTCCTCGTCTCAGTCCTAGATGGCTTACCCCGAATCCTTAAACTGTGACCCCTGATGCTGGAGCTCCCTGGTTAACAGGTGCATCCCTTCTTGCATTTCCCTGTCTAATCCTGTTAGGATCTGATAGAATTTTATATGTTTCTATCAGCTGCCCCAGGAAGGAGTCTGGTAAACGTTTGGTCCACTCCACCTGTAGCCGGAACATGCTTCCTTGAATCAGGAGACCAAAACTATGCATAATACTTCAGGTGTGGACTCCCTAAAACCCTGGACAACTGCAGCTAGTAAATTATTTGCACTTTCTGCATGTAGAACAGTTCCTGACTTCATTTATCTATGACTGCACCTTTAGTTTATAACTCTATGTCCGAGACTCCCTGACCAGTCAAAATAGTTTACTCCATCCACCCTATCTGTTCATTTAATATCTTTTAAATTTTGATTGCAGAGTCTGAGCGACAGCTTGAAGATATCTCTTCCTATCATACTGTCGTTTCACCACTGCTCCCTCCCCCCCCCCCCCCCCCAACCCCACCAACCCCCAGAACATGATCCCACCATGGCACATCAGGCCATTGTATTAACTGAGGTAACTGACCTCATTTCATCTGGTGATCTCCCTCCAACAGCCACCAAGCTGATTGTCCCCCAGCCCTGCAAAGCTTGCTTCTACCTTCTTCCAAAAATCCACAAACAGCACTGGCCAGGCAGACCCATTGGCTCCACCACCTGCTCGTGCCCTGCAGAACTCCTCTCTTCCTACCTTGACTCAGTCTTTTCTCCCCTAGTCCAGTCCCTGCCCACACACATCTATAATTCCTCTGATGCTTTACGCCAGTTTCAGAATTTCCAGTTTGTAGGCTCCAGCTGCCTCCTCTTCACCATGGACGTGCAATCCCTTTACACTTCCATTCCCCACCAGGATGGTCTCAGGGCTCTCCGGTTCTTCCTGGAGTAAAGGCCTGAACCGTCCCCACCCACCACCACCCTCCTCCATTTGGCTGAACTCGTCCATACCCTCAACAACTTTTCTTTTAACTTCTCTCATTTTCTTCAGGTCAGAGGGGTGGCAATGGGTACCTGCATGGGCCCTAGCTATGGTCTCTTCATGGGGTATGTGGAACATTCCTTGTTCCAGTCCTATTCCGGCCCTCACCCACAACTCTTTCTCCGATACATTGATCGGCGCTGCTTCTCTCTCTGATCTGGAATTAGAAAAGTTCATCCATTTCGCTTCCAATTTCCACCCT
Organism: Rhincodon typus; assembly: GCF_021869965.1. Taxonomy (NCBI): domain Eukaryota; kingdom Metazoa; phylum Chordata; class Chondrichthyes; order Orectolobiformes; family Rhincodontidae; genus Rhincodon; species Rhincodon typus. Next base: position 32,658,310 of record NC_063354.1, read on the forward strand.
GCCCTCACTTACACCTGGTCTATTTCTGACTCCTTCCTTCCCTTCCTCGACAGCTCTGTTTTCATTTCTGGGGATAGACGGCCACTAATATCCACTATAAGCCTACTGACTCCCACAGCTATCTGCACTATACATCCTCACACCCTGCTTCCTGTAAAGACTCCATCCTATTCTCTCAGATCCTCTGTCTCCGTCGCATATGTTCAGATGAGACCAATTGCGACAAGGGGGCCTCCGAAATGTCCATCATCTTCCTCAACCAAGGATTCCCTTGGACTGTTGTCGATAGGGCCCTCAACTGGGCTCAACCCATCTCCCGCACTTCCGTCCTCACCCCCTCTCTTCCCTCCCCCAACAGCGATAAGATCATCAGACACCATTTCCTCCACCTCCAGACACATATTCCCCTCCCCTCCTTTGTCCGCATTCTGCAGGGACTGTTCCCTCCGAGACACCCTGGTCCACACTTCCTTCACCCCCAACACCCCCCCACAGCCCCACGGCACCTTCCCCTGTAACCGCCGAAGGTGTAATACCTGCCCATTTACCTCCTCCCTCCCCAGTATCCAAGGACCCAAACATGACTTCTAGGTGAAGTACCACTTTACCTGCACTTCCCACAATCTAGTCTGCTGCATTCGCTGCTCATAATGTGGTCTCCCCTACAGTGGGGAAACAAAGCATAGACTGGTTGACCACTTTGCAGGACATCTATGTTCTGCTGGCAAAAAAAGATCCTGAGCTTCCAGTTGCCTGCAACTTAAATACAGCCCTGTTCCCTGGCCAACATCTCTATCTCAGGCTTGCTGCAGTATTCCAGTGAAGCGTAGCACAAACTGGAAGAACAACACCTCATTTTCCTCTTGGGGACCCTGCAGCCATCTGGATTCATTATCGAGTTCAATAACTTTAAGACCTGAACTCTTCCATGTCCTAGACCCCTACCTGACACACCAGGCCTTGTTATCACATAGCCTGCCATTACACACCCCCTGTTGTTAGTCACTAACAGTCCCCATTAACAACTATTCACCCTCCCAGCCAGACTGTTATCAACTCCTTTGTCTGTCCAACTGTTTTTCTCTCTCTTTGGGCTCTATCCCCACTTATTGTTTGATCCTTACCCTCTCCCCCCGCCCTGCCTTCTGCGTATAAACTGACATTTTCCTACTTACCATCACCTCTGAGGAAGGGTCACTGGACCTGAAACGTTAACTCTGATTTTTCTTCACAGATGCTGCCGGGCCCACTGAGCTTTTCCACCAACTTCTGTTTTTGTTCACGGAATATAACCACAATTTCTGTAATTACTCTTGGTATTATAGTGGCTCAGTGGTTAGCAATGCCTCACAGCGCCAGGGACCCAGGTTGAATTCCACCCTCGGGCAACTGTCTGTGTAGAGTTTGTACATTTTCCCCCTGTTTCTGTGGGTTTTCACTGGCTATTCTGGTTTCCTTCCACAAAGATGTGCAGGTTAGGTGGATTGGCCATGCTAAATTGCCCAGAGTGTCCAGCGATGTGCAGGTTAGGTGGGTTAGTCAGGGGAAATGTAGGGCTGTAGGCTAGGGGCATGAGTCATTAAGGATTTGTTGGGCCGAATGGCCTGTTTCCACAATCTATTGCAACATTTGGATTCCAGATATTGTTCTGGTACACTAAACCCCCTTGTACCATCAAACAGTAATATAGCACAGAAGAGGTCTTTCAGCCCATCAAATCCACATCAGCTCTTTGGAAGAGCAATCCAGTTAGCCGGTCTTTCACTCATATCACACCAACTATTTTCTCTTCAGTTATTTATCCAATTCACTTTGGAAAGCCACTGTTGAACATTTTCACAACCCTATCCAAATCTGATGACTGTTTGAGGTTTCTCTTTATTACTTATGGGATGTGGCATAGTTGGCCAGTGCAGTATTTTTTGCCAGTCCCTGATTGCAGGCCATTTCTGAAGACAGAGTCATCCACATTGTTCTGAGTCTGGAGTCTTACATAGGTCAGGATGGCAGATTTCCTTCCTTGAAGGCCATTAGTGAATGAGATGGGTTCTTACAGTAGTCAACGTTAGTTTCATGTTCACCATCTCTGAGACGAGATTTCAATTCCTGTTTTTATAAATTGAATTTAAATTCCACCAGCTGCCATGGGTATGAAAAGGAACTATTTACAGGGACATAATAAAGTAGTTTTTGAAAACTGAATAGGAAATAGTACTGTTGAACAGCAATGGCCATTTAAGATTGAAATCCCACACACTTGAACTTTTTCGGGTTTCCCAGGAAACGGGATAAGCCTGCTCACTTCCTTGCTCCATACATTAAGCCTACCGCTTTATGTAGAATTGGATATCTTGAGGACAATATAACCTTTCTAAAGTGTGGTATTGAAACTGTTCATGGTATTACGGTCTAACCAGAACTTTGTGTAGCTGGAGCATAACCTGTACCCCATTATATTCTAAACCCCACCAAACCCCCCTCCTGATATAAAGACCAGAATTGCATTGGGTTTCTTGATTATTTCCTGTACCCTCTATGGCATTTTAATAATCTATCTGCATGCTACTACAAAATGATTTTCCTTTCTCAAACAGTCAGAGTCAAGTAGACAGAGAGGCAGATTTGTACCTTTTGTTGCCTTGGACCTCAAATGCAAAATTTTATTTGGTTAAGCATAAACACCCATTGGAAATGCCACAAAGACAAAATGAGGTTTTTTTTAAACACATTTTCAGAAAACCTTTGATAATTTAGGAGTTGACCCTGCTGAATACATTAAGAGTACACGATGGAACAGAGTGTTTTGAAAGCAGTAGCTTGTGCTGAAAAATGATAACTTTTTGCTCATTGCCTGACTTGTCATCCTAGTCTGTCCCATCATGGAGGAGTTGCATGAACACACAGCCACCCCTGTGCAGGTCGCACAAAAGTTAGGAATGACCCAAACAGGATACAAAGATAAACCATGGTCTCTATTAGATCCACTCCTGCGCTGGTATGCAGCAATTATAAAGGGAGAGCGCAGTGCAACAAATGGGCAGCTCAGAACAAAGGGAAATGTGAGCAATCCTCGACCTTACCAACAGGGAACAACACAAGAAAAACCTAAGGTGGGGAGAAGTCAGCTGTTGCTTTGTGTTCAAATATAAAATAGGCATAAATAATATACTGCAGACGTTGCAGATGTGAAATAAAATCAGAAAATTCTGCAAGTATCCAGAAGCTCTGGCAGCATCTGTGGAGAGAAACAGTTTCCTTTTAAGGATTCTTTGTTGGTTCTGATGAAGGTTCATTGACTTAATAGGTTAACAATATGATCAAGTCCTGTTACAAAACTCTCAGTGAACTGTGTAATACCTTCCAATCATAGAGAAAATGAGGGAGATTTTACACTACTGATGCAAGAAGCAACTTTAGCTGTGAGTTTCAAAAGTGTACAGTTAGGATTTAACATGGTACTGCCTTTGGAATTGAAAACATATGGATGGGATTTAATGAGCTAACAAGGTGTAGAACTGGATGAACACAGCAGGCCAAGCAGCATCAGAGGAGCAGGAAGGCTGACGTTTTGGGCCTAGACCCTTCTTCAGAAATGGGG
>NC_063354.1:32664907-32694269 GCF_021869965.1 Rhincodon typus
GTCAGCTTTCTTGCTCCTCTGATGCTGCTTGGCCTGCTGTGTTCATCCAGCTCTACACTTTTTTATCTCAGTAAATTTAAAACCAGCTTTTCAAAGTAAGAATGTGACCACATTAAATGAGTTAATCAGTGGCCTGGGAGTTAACTGCTGAATGTTTTCAAAGTTGAATCTTTTTGTGATAGAGGCATAAATAGTCAAGGGCCACTTGTAGGTTTGGTTCAGAAGGGAAGAAATCAATCTAGCAGAGGACCAGAGAGCTGGAGTCAGTAGCTATAGAATGGAGTTGAGCAGCAACTGAAATCAGTGGTTTCAGTCTTCTGACTATTTAATTGGAAGAGTTTTCTGCTCATCCCAGTACTGTATGTTGGAGAAGCATTCTGCCAACTTGGTCAGGCACTAACATTGTGCCTTCAGATGGAGTAATTGTTGAAAAGCCGGTCACTGAATTAAACAACTCCATTTCTTAGAAAACACAAGTATAACTTGCAACAAATATCTGCTTCATTAAAGCATCTTCGCTGGGATTTTGTAGGCAAGTGTGCTTGGACTCCATCTTTTCTCATCGTCATTACTAACTTAGGGAAAGGAATTTAATCATGTTTTAATTACTCTGACAGGACACTTGACATTCCATTAAATCATTTTGAACTATTGATGGACAGTTTGGGCAATTGTATTCAAATGTGCATTACTGCATAAAGAAGAGGTAGTCTTAGGGAAGAGTTTATTTTGTATGCATTCATGGGCTGTGGATATCACTGGCTGGGACAGCATTTATTGCTGATCCATAGCTGCCCTTGAGAACGTGCTAGTAAGCTGCCTTTCTGAACAGCCAGAGCCTATGTTGTGTAGGTAGACCCATAATGCCAGTAGTTCCAAAATTTTGTTCCAATGACAATGAAGGAATAACATATGTGATTGTTGTGAAGTTCCTTATTACAAAGAATATATTACAATTCCCATCTCCTAACTATTTATCAAGTGCAAAATCTGCATTGAAGATTTAACCAAACCCTGGTATTTAAAAAAAAATATTGACCAGGATTTTGCAAAACTCTTTATCCTAAAAATTTAAAGTCATGGATAAAATTAAACAGCTAAAGAAGAAGACAGCACCCTGATGTCATGCCTTTCCAGAGTTGAATTAAAATAAAAGTAAAAATTGAGGTGTTCCTTGTTCTTTAATTTTCTCCTTTTAAACATTATTGATTAGGGAAGTGTTTCCTGTTTCCCTGAATATCTGATGTTCCTGTTGCTCTAAATTGCTGTGAAAATTGCCATGGGATTCGCTGGATGAAAAATATCACGGTCTTCCCTGATAAATATTTCTATTTGGAACATATAAAAGAACAATGATGCAAAATTGATTCTACAAGCTTAAATCTTGAGTTGATTGAGTTCTACTCATCCTTAGAAGGTGGAGTTGGAGCTTAAATGGTTCCTCACATCTACTATATGCAGTTTCCGAAGTACAGAGCTCCATGGAAGAACCAGGAGCATTCAAATAATTAATCAAACTAGTTTGGATGAAATAAGCATTCCAATCACTATGGCTGCCATCAAGTCGGCATTTTGAGAACATTAAGAGATTTTAAAATGTTAATGGATTCCGTGTGGTTTTACTTTAGAGATCGCCTTTGGTCAGGAACATGGTTGTAATTAGCTGCTAATGTAGCCTTTTCCCACCAGATTATTCTCAAAACAGTCAAATCTAGAATCACGGTGGCTTCTTTTAAATTACTGAAGTTAATGAATGGCAGAAATTTTAGGCTTCAGGTAAATGACATTTTTTTTTGTTGATTGCTATGTATCTGGAGCAGTGCATGATGGATGTAAACACGAGTACTTTTATGAGCAGGTCATCTGTAATACTGTTTAATGCTTGTATGCTTGTTTATGAACAGGAATTGTATACCTTGTAATGGAAAATATAGTTATATACCCTGAATCCATATGATATTATCCCAGTGGGTGGTACTTAAGAAATTCTTCTGTGTTAACCTTACACAGTTATACAGTAGCTGCTTCATTTAAACCTATGGCCTCTGCACATGTTTAGGAAATGGGGGAAATTCTGATCTCAGTAAATTGACAGCACAGGTGCAAAATGGTGCCTAAATGGGGTCTTAGCTGAATTACTTGCCTATCCCATCTAGGTTTCTCTGGAAGATGAGTTCTTGCAAAAAGCAACTGGCTTCCAGAAGCTAATCATGTGACTGAGCTGCTTGGGATGTAAACAACAGAAAAAAGGATACCAAAACATTAGTTACAGGGGAATTAGATTCTTAGGATATGGTTCTCTTCCAAACAGTTTAGGTTAGCCGGCTACAGGGAAGCTATCTTTCAAGCATGATTCAGTTGAATTTGTGTGTGCTGGCTAGTCCTCGAAATCCCTTGATAATTGAAAGAGGTACAGGTGGATGGAGAAAAGGTGGATGGAGAAGAGGTGATGGAGAGGGAGACATCAAAAGGAGACAGGGTTGTGTGGAAAATCAATGCTGTCTTGCTATAACATGCCCAAAGGCACATTATTGACTGTGAAGCAATAAAGTGGTTATTAGTATGAAGAAGAAATTTGAGCTAAAACGTTTAGCTTAGCTTGTGAGCAACTGTGTTTATTGTACTTTTAATATCCTTAAACATAACTAACTAGTTAAGGTAGAATGTAGTGTTTAGTAATCACGTTCTTTAATTTTTATGCAGTAAAAGATTTTCATTCAAAAAGTGAAACCTGTGGCATTATTCTTATGATAAATATTTAGGCTTCTGGATTTCTAAAAACAAATTGACCGATCTGTACAGAAATAATAATGATATCCATGCCGTGTCACAGAGCTACCATCTTTCAGATGAGAGTTTATACAAAGGGTTTGCTTTTAGTTCCTTGCTGAATCATACATTTGAGACATTAACTTCAAACAATGATCAATATTCCCTGAAAAATACTCTTCCAACACCAAATGCTTTCTTGTCCCACTCAGTGTGGTTTAAATGGAGTAGCTAGCACTGGATTATTTCATCAAAATGATAATAAAATATATCTATGTTGTCACTTAACTGATGACAGTTCCACATACCATTCTAGAATTAATTTAAGGCCAGACTAGAATTTGAAAAATCATTTACTGTCCCAGCATAAACAGAATATCTGACTGGCGACTGGGTTCCGGTCCTTCTTTCACTACCTCTGGCCTTTGAGTTATGACTCTTTCAAATGTTGCCATGTACACATCCAGTATGTAATCATCTCAGTCAATGTACCACAATAAGTTTATTCTTGCGTCAACTCTCACAGCAAAACCATCTATTGTAAGTGAAGAAAGGAGAGGCAGGACGCACAAAAATAAATTAAAACACAGAAAAGCACAAGTCCCACAAACTAATCAGGGTCCATATTCAGGCACGTTACAAATGATATCTGTAGTATTCGGCACTTCTACCAGTATGTAGTACTAGATAACGTTTGTTGGAGGTAGTTTGCTGTCACCAATCCTCCTGTGTTTTTGCTTTGTTTTGGGCTTATCTGGTGATGAGCAATGGAAGATAATCCACTGTAGTGTATCTACAGAAGAAGTGCTGTGCTTGGATAACTCTATCTCACAATAACAACAAATACATTTGCTATAATTACTGGGACCTTACATTGGTAGAACAGATACATCTGCTCCATCTGAAAGCTGGAGTAGAACTCTACAAACTGTGTGATATCACTAGAATGGATGGAGACAATGTGACACGAACATTAACCCTTCAGAACCATTGCTTTTTACAACAGTATGCAGACACATTTTGCTTGAGAAAAGGAAATATTAGGCTAGCTCCTAGTGAGAAAATGGTGATGTAGTTCCAAGTCAAAATGGAGAGGAATTTTCGAGTGATGGCGCAGTGTGTCTTCTGGATGATATACATTGGTGCCATTGTGCGACAATGGTGGACGTGGTGCCAATCAAACAGGCTGATTTCTCCTGGATGATCTCAAGCTTTCGAGTACTTCACAACAATGCTTCGTCCCAGTATTAAACAAATCTTTCCTCATCCAGTTAATTTTGTACTATTCTGTCTCAAAATATAGTGTAACAACTGTTGCGGGCCGACATGATCCTGCATGATTATTCAATGGCTGAGTAGACATCACACTTAGCAGCAATTTAAATACATAACGTCCTCACAAAATATATGAAACTTATAGATGGGTTTTGATTTTTCTATTGCAAGAACATTATTTATTTGAATAATATAAAGTACAACAGGAATTGACACTTATTCTAAACATTTTTTCATGTAATAACAAATTCACTAGAATTGCACTTAGTACAGTATTAATGTTTTACTAGTTTCACAATTAATAAAAGGCATGTATATATGAAATGAAAAAGGATACTGAGCAAACTGAAACTGCACCTGCTGAAATGCATGCAAAAAGGTTCTAACAACCATGTGCCATCCAGAACAAAACATTGCTTCATGATTTCATGTTGGGCATTGCATTAATAAATATTCTCCATCCAAGATCTGAATATACACCAATGCATACTTTTAATGAGAAAATCCATCATGCATTAATGTTTGAAATTATTTTACTTTTGCAGTTGCAATATTACTAGCTATTAATTAATTAGTACTCTTTTGTCTTTTCTTCCTAGTTGTTCTTTTTGTAATTATCTGAAGTACATTTTCATGATCCAACAGTATCATTTCTGTCTCAAAAAAAGTAATGACAAAATATTGAACTTGTCTATTCCCCTCTCAGTGCATGTGCTTTATTTTGAAAATGGGTACCACATCCAAATATTCTGTGTCTACTTGTAAAAGCTGTTTATCAGCAAATTAAGACTGAGAACTTCAAAAATCAATTCTGCTTCATGGAAGGTTAACTGCCTTGCATCATATGTCATATAGCCAAGCACATTTAAAACTATAAATCCCCATAGACATGGGCATCAGAAAGCATTAGGTGGCAGGTGATCAGTTCCATTAGGAACCACAACTAAACATCATAGAAATCTTCAAACTAGATACATTAAATTAATTGTGAATTATTCTCTAGTGCTCACTATTAGTGAATCTGAAGCCAATGCACACCAGTATCAACCAGTCCACTCTGTAACCCTAAAACTATCATTGAACACTTTGGAAACAACTGGCTTGGTGTTCTTGCAGATCCTAGACCTACAGATGACTGAATTTGATTGCTACGTGGACAAGCCACTTGGGACATCCTCTGATCTGCGTGTCTTCTACACCAGCTAATTGGCAGTGAATGATACAGGTGAAAAACCAAAGAAAGAAATACAATCTCCTGAAACATAGAAGAGTAGTTCTAGTCATTGCACATACATCTGGAAAAAACTTATTATGTCCACAAAACAGATCCATAGTTGGAGTAGCATGTGAGGTCTGAAATACTCATTATGGCATAAACGATAATAATGTAACTGATGAAATGAATCTAATGTCACTAAAAGAGATTGTGAGAAGACAACAGACTAGAAGAAACATTTTGAGAGGGGTTTTAGACACTTCACTAGAGAGCTGTATTAGTAACCAGTAAGGTACAGATGGAAATAAAAGAACATTACTGTATATCATGAGTGGAACAGCCTTACTTAAGGAGAAAGAATCAACAGCCTTAGGCAGAGTATTTGAATGGACACCCACAGCCCAGGACACTGAGGGAAATCACCAGTTACGTTGGTAACAGTATTAGTTTTAAACATCTAATAAAGCACTCATTGGACACCACAATGTGTGTAATATTCAGTATCTTAGTGCCTGAATTGTTCCAGGGAGAATATTTGACATTTTATTTACAGAATGGTCCACACTTAGAGGAACTTTAAAGACTTCTGTCTTAGGTATACTGTTTCCCAACATGCTTTTACTCTTGTGCTTTAAGTGAAAAGGTCAACTTCCTGAGCAAATCCAATACTTCAAACAGCGACACATTCTCTCTCTTTTCTCTTGCAGATACATCGAGTCTCCTGACAATGTCTGTGAAGAAGCAGCTGGCTGCCCCTCCTGGAGCCTTGGAGGATGAGAATCCTGAGCCTCAGAGGAAGCATTGACAAGGCTGCCTCCTGCAGGCCTCTCTCCAGCCTAAAGACAGACTGTTCAGTGAGAACCATAGACAGAGAGAGTGAGAGAATACCATCTGGTGAGCAACTGCCAAGGAAGAAACAACGCAGCCCATTAGGACACAGAGGGCTGCCGGAGACCAGGCACTAACAGCACCGGGCAGGAAGGTAGCCTGTGGCTTCAGAAATCAGACACTTTGTCCAAATCCTCAGGAAGGAGCAGCAGCAGAAAACAGGCATCTGGGACAATGTGGTCCTCATTACCCAGAAGCTGCAGCACCATAGCAAATCCTGCAACTATCTGTCTCCGTAGACAGGCTGGTGGCTGTTCTGAAGAGACAGGGTTAGCTCCCTTACGCAATGTTGGAGATGCCACTCCAGTCATTGGTTTCCAGGACTGAACGCCTGGCAACAGGTGCCAATCCTAACAAGGAGAGAGGGCAGTGTCAGGAGGCACCCAGTGGATAGTAGAATTACACACAGACCCCCTTCCCCTCCAACTCTTGGAACATGAGGCCGAGATGAGTCAACTGGATACAGCCAAGAAGACCTTTGACATGTTTGGCCCACCTCAACACAAATGTCCCAGGGCTGCCTGACCAAACTTCCAGTAGCAGAGGAGGGTCTCTCCAGCCCAGTTATGGAACCAGGGAGTACACTGAGACATAGTGGGAGGAGAGAAGGAAGAGAACCTACTGGGGCCACTTTGAAGAAGGCTCTTCTATAAGTAACTGTTTCTCCATAACTGTTTCTCCATAACTACTTGTGACTAACTTTTTTGCATGTGTTGTTTGTGAGTATCTCTGTGTAGGTTTTAAACACATTTTCACACCATCTGGGAGCAGATCCTAGACCCAGATTCTTGCTGGATGGAGCTCTGTGCAGAGAGCCCACTGCACCATCTGGAAGTAGGGGGAGCACTGCATATATGTAGCATTGCAGACTAGTGAAACCTTTGCCTATCCTCATTCATCATTCCTAATGTTCGGCTCCGACTGTGCACAAAGGTTGAGTTGTCAGTGAGTTGTCCAGCAGGACCAGTGCCAGGCAGGTGTGACCCACACCCAGGTTCAATGCTGCAGGATGGTCAGAGGGTCCACAGCCTGCTTGCCTCGGAGCTGGACATTTCATGGGCCTTAGGCTGATGTTATTCTCCTTTAAAAGCCTTTTGAATGGTGTGTGCTATAGACCCCTTCCCTCACAGCTCATCACTAACCCTGCCACCCTCTCTGAGTGTAATGACAGCCATTTCCACCCCTTTGCACACTTTCCATTTCCAGCACACTGGAAGATAAGAGTGAGTGCTCCTCTTCCAGGGGCCCCCAGCCTCAGCCTGACCATGTCAGTGAGGCCCCACAACATCCACATCTCCTTCCTGAAGCCCACCCTATTAACTCCATGGGCTTCACACAGGAGGAGGCGATGGCCTTGTGGTATTATCGCTGGACTGTTAACCCAGAGACTCAGATAATGTTCTGGGGACCTAGATTTGAATCCCACCACTGCAGATGGTGGAATTTGTATTCAATAATTGTCTGGAATTAAAGAGTCTAATGATGAACATGAATCCATTGTCAATTGTCAGGAAGACCCATCTGGTTCACTAATGCCCTTTAGGGAAGGAACCTGCTGTACTTACCCAGTCTAGCCTAGATGTGACTCTGGACCCACTGGTTGACTTTTAACTGCCCTCTGGGCAATTAGGGATGGGCAATAAATGCTGCCTGGTCAATGATGCCCTCATCCTGTGAATTAATAAAGAAAAAAATTCACTTCTCCAAATCTCCGCCCAATCTACACACCTACACTTGCCTCCCCTTCCCACCTAGACTCTGGTGTATGTCAATACTTGATGTGGTCACACTGCCCTCCTTTAAAGCCAGGGTGCTCCTTACTATGGATGACCATACTCCTGCAATGTGCCTTTCCCAGCAATGCTTTACAGTATTCCCCTTGCCAATTCTTTTGTGTTCCCCACCCTGTCCTTCACAATAGTAATGTGCCATTGCCCAGAGCCTACAGCCTCTAGCCCTGATGACGAAACTGCTGAGGATCATTGTCACATTCACAGCTACATTTGTCACCCCACTCCTCCTCGAAAGCCCCCTCCCCAGGATTAATTCCTGTGGAAGGACCCAACAGACTGACTGTTGCCCACCATCTCATCGGACAGTCCCATGCAAAACTTGCCCTGACCCCTGACTGGCGTCAATAAATCTACATGGGCCCCTTAACTGAGAGCCCCAATAACTGGATGCCTGACCATGGCCAATGCTCTGGGCAATGAGACATTGGCTTTGGCATAATGTGCCAGGACCCCGTGACTGATGGGTACCTCCATGAACTTCATTGAGGATTATTCCCCAAGAGTTGGATCCATAGCTGCCTGCTTGCTGACCAAGCAGTGTGTTTGCCATATAAGCTACCGGCACTTGGTGGAGCTGTGAGATTGACATAGTGCACTGCCGTACGGCAAGACATGTGCCCCCTCAGCTGCAGATTGTTGTCTAGCAAAGAAGGCTAACTGGTTATGTAACTGTGCTAACTGGCACAGCAAGGCAAGGATGCTATGAGCAAGCAGGTAGGTGCTGACTCAGCACTAAGTGAGAAGGCAAGCATCCCTGAGATACAGCCTTATCCATTCTGTGAATTGGGTGTCTGTCCCTGCTCACTGCAGCCTTTCACTGCTAATTGCTGGTGCATCCTGCAATGCAAGTCTGTGCTTCCAGAGCACGCAGCTACTGCATTGTAGAAGTGCCAGAACAGTTGTGATGGGTTCAAGATATCCATGGAAGAAGATTTGCCTAGTGCCTATGGGTAAAGGCCTGGGAAGCAGTGTTGCTTGGTGTGCAACATGGAGGCTGATTGGAGCAAGTGGTGAGCTGAACCCAACAGGAACTCACTCTGGTTTCCTTGTCGAGTTTTCCCAACATCGAATGTTTTTTGATGAGTTTGGTAAGATGGGAGGCTGAATGTTACCGAGGTGAGTTGTGCCATTAGCTCTTGTTCAATGCCTAGTTAATCCCTGTTAATTGGCATCTCTCCACGGCTTTGTGAGAATAACATAAAAAAGTGAGGTCATCTCGACATTCAGATGGACTTGTCGTCCAATTCTGCCACAACGTTGTCATAGCCCACATCGCTCAGACCCGTGTAATTTTATATTTTGTGAGTAACCCCACCCTATTCCAAGTCAGCTAAGCTGATGTTTACTTTTGCTGCTTCTGGAGACAATCGTGGAAGCAGAAGAAAGGAAGAGAAATTATTCCAACTTCAGCTTGTCTCTGAATAGACATTTCTCCTCCTACTTCTGATTGACTTGAGTTCTTCTGAAAGTTGTTTTTGAATCTGATGTATCTTTGTAGAAACAAAGAGACCACGATAGGCCAGACTTTGAAACCATTCAAGAGTATAATGATCAGAAATATTGCAGCAGGCACACTCACATCTGGCAAGTTGGATGGCCTCTGTTTGACCTAGTGCAATTTTCATCTTGTGTCTCTAACATCTATGTTAAAGTGGAGTGTTTGTAGACTATACACACCTCACTGTCGCCATTAATGTCACCAGAAACATATATATGTAACTTCGCAGCAACTTAATAAATAAACAATCATGCAAATATTAATCAACCTAATATTTACAGAAGTGGTTGTAGATTTGTGTCTGTGACGTGGTGTTGGTTGTGTCAGCACCATTCCATAATAAAGCATTGCAATTTCAGTAATTTGGGAGACTAATGGAGCAATGGAAAACCTGGATCATTTCCTTAAATAACAGTGGAACACAGATCTGATATTTGGACAGGACACATTAAAATGGGAGGGTAAAATCTGTGAGTTGGACACAGTAGAATTTATTTTCTCTTATGTTTCTCTGACAATTCCATGCCTCTGTCCTTAATACAAATGATCTATCCTCATTTATCTACTGTTTAGTGTCAATAATCAAAGGATGCAAGATACAGATTTGTACCTTAAAGTTTGAAGCAATCTAAACCAATTCTGAATTCAATCAAGTGCAAAGGAATATGGAAAAAATGATTAAAACACATGCACACATTAAAAAAAAGCAAACTGCAGTCTCTTTAATGTTGATGATAAGTACCAGATTTCCTTCCCAAATTTAAATAATTCTGAGTAAAACAACTAAATTCAATTTTTTTTTCAATTTGCAGGTAATTGAAAATCTTTCTCACATCTATTTCTAAAAGTATTTTTCAATAAAAAGCAGGAAAGAAAGATTTGCTGCTGATCCTTTTATTGTTGAGTATAGGTACAAAATAACTTCCCTATTGTCTGGTAGGACTGTGGATCTTTACCTTTTGATACCTATCCCCACCACACACCAACCTCATCCCCTCAGCTACCCTCAGCCTCGAGGTTGGTGGCAATGGAACAGACCATCACTTCTCAGTGGTAGTATTGCTTTACCATGTTGATATGACACAGCCTTTACTTTGTTCCCTGATTCTGAGTCTCGGTCAGAGAGTTAATAAATGTCTGGAGTCAATAAATATCTGGAATTAAGAAACTAATGATGACTGTGAATCCATTGACGATTGTTGGAAAAACCCATCTGGTTCACTAATGTCCTTAAACTGCCATCCTTACCTGGTCTGGCCTACATGTGACTCCAGACCCACAGCAATGTGGCTAACTCTTAACTTCTGGGCAGTTAGGGATGGACAATTATCGCTAGCCAGCAACGTCCTCATTGAAAGTTCACTTCTCCACTATTAATTGTAAGCCAGTGGAATCTTCATGGGACAGAATACAATTCCTGTTCCCTTTCCTGCCAGTTTTTTCTGAAGTTCTCTCTTTACTGTCCTTGAACTTTTCTCTCTTTCCCATTTCTGTCTCTCTCTCTTTGCTTATACTTCTCTTTTTCTTGATTTCTAATTTCTGCTGTTGCAATGTTCATCTTACTACAACTACTCCATTTATTTCACCATCCTCAATTTATACCTTTAAACTATTGGACACTGGTTTTAAAATGCCTGCCTTTCAGGTGATATTCTCATCCCAAGTGCATCACTAAACCTTTTAACTGTTTGAGGGGCAAAAGTATAAATGTCAAAAGTAAGTTACCCTTATTCTGCTAGGAATGTGCTCATACTGAATGCAAACAATTCTATACTGTGGTGGTATATCTCAAGAAAGCTTTTCACAGCTTTCTAATTTTTTGTTTCAAAGTTACCAGTTACCCACTTATGCTGTTGTTTCATCTGTGGGTTCAAATTATGGATGAACCCCAATTTGTTATCACCAGACCCCAGGCAAGGTTCCAGACAGGATAACCCCAAATTGTCAAGCTCTCTCAGGTAAATTGGTTCCTCTTTCTTATTCACCTGACCCCTTGGTTGATCACAACAAGGTTCATTTACAGAAGATCTCCTTCCTAGTAAGCAGAATTCAGAATGAAGAAGTGTCTTTTCCCTTGCTTTACCTATTTAAATAGACCAGGACCAAATTTCTCTTTCAACAATCATTCCTATCTGTTTTTGAAAGGGAAATATGCAAGTATGTCTCTCACCCAAATTGCTGTCTTTTATTTTATCCATCATGTTCATGATCTGACATATGCCCTGTGCACTTCTCCCTTTTGTATCCATCACTTTGAATCTTCCTTGACAGTTTATTGTGTGATATTCCAGAATCTCTCTCTCTGTCTCTATTTCTCGCTCTCTCTCTTGCTCTCTCTCTCTACCTCTATCTATCTCTCTCTCTCTTCCTCTTTCTCTCCACCGTGCCGTCCCCGCCCCCTCCACCCCCTCCCCTGACAGTCACTGCATTTACATTTCTTTCATTTTGTTTTCTGGCTGTATGTCTTTTTTTTCCCAAAATAAAAAGATTTTGGGTTTTGAGGGTTTGATATGTCATAGATCATTGAACATTATGATTTGTGGTCATGCCAATCAAAAGACTGAAATATATACAAAGAGCATTAACACCTTTTTTTATATCACTGAGATGATTTTTATTTTGTTCATGTTAACAAGTTCTTTTTATTTACTATAATAAAAGACAATGACATCATTATCATCTAACCATTCAATCTGATGCAAATTAGTATCATCATCATGGAAAATATATTCTCTAAGTAGAAAGGAGAAAATGTCCCACACAAACAACAATATTTTGCACATGCCGAGATCTTCATGGTTCTTCGCATTTTATTATTTTTTCCAGTATTTCAATTAATCAATATTCAAACTATATGCAATGTATCACTGTAGTGTTTTTTAGCCCCTTTGAAATGCAATTTGAGGAAGACCAATTTCATTGGTTTTACCTGACAAAGTATGAGAATTTATGCAAAGGTTAGTGTTTTGCAAGTCAGTTTGTGACTAACCGAATGCCTGATTGTCCTTGAAGTGTCCCCTGGCATTTCTTTAAATGAAGCAATAAGAAATGCTATTAAAAAGTAATGTTCTTCTCATTTTGTAGATAAATTGGCAGCAGCTCTGGTCTCCATTGGCAAAATGTCAGGCTTGCAACTACTGTGCTATCTCGATGCACAGAACCGTAACTGTACATTCTGAGAATGGCACTTGCCTTAGCAGCATCTAATATTGTTTTTAATACAGTGGAACATACTTCACCCATTTTGCCAAACAATTTTCTGTATCAAGAGGCTTCTGGTATTATTAAAGATGGCATCTTGCTATCTATAACACATTCAGAAGTTAATTATTTCATAAAGATGTTAAATTCTCAATATTTTAGATCCACTTTCAATGTGCTTGCTCAGTGAAAGATGATACTTTGAGAGAGCTAAATGAGACCAGCTCATTTAACTGAATTTATCTAATCTACAAAAATGCTGTGGCAAAATTACAGAAGAACCTAGCGTTAATGACATTGTTATTTTCATGCCAATACTCAGTGTGTTCGGCTGTACTGATGCAATAATGAAACTGTAACTCAATTTCAGATCCCAATATACTGTTCAGCACACCAGAGTCAAATGCTGTGAAATCCCCACCGCGATGTTGACTCTCACCAATTTAAGTTTGAATCATCTGCAGTAGAAGTCTCAGAAGCTATAGTGTAAAACCTCTCAGGCAATCTACAGAATCCCTTGCAATCTTTAAATCTTCTGGGAGAACAGCCACCAGAAGCAAGGGGTAATTTCCTTCAGGTCAGAGGGCAGATAATTGGACAGAAAAAATTAAATAAAACATTTGCAATATTGATTTTGTCTGCAATGCTATTTTCATGTAATAATTTGAGTATTGTTGTAGGTGGGAAAGGGCAACAGAAACATTGTACAACTTTTCTTAAAAATTAAAACTGGATATGCACAGCACTGGCCCTTGCAAGGCATGTGACGCTAGTGGTATATTATTTCTACTGCTTTCTTCTTTCTCTGTATGGATTATGTGTTTAAAACCTTGTGCGTAGTGGGGTTTTGTTCCTTTAATTAAATTGGCCCACCAATGCTAGAAAGGAGTAGTTTAAGTTTCCACATTCATGATCCTATTGTACACTAAGTAGAAGAAGTCATTTCAGCAAAATCCGCAACTCCCACTTTGAATTCCCATAATTTTCCAATGTTGCCAAATTCAGTTTAATTAAATCAAAATTTATGAGATTTTTTTCTCAGATCAAAGCATTGTTTGCAAATTGAAAAATGCTAACATCTAAGTTACCTACAAAGCTATTTGAAATCATAATCAATTATTGAGCCATTTAGAAAGTTTTATCTTAGATAAATATACGATGGTCTTAGTCATTAGTTATTGAGTCATTATATTTATTTGAACTAACTTGCTGTGAAGTCTAATATCCTGCTTTAACAGCCCTGACTTTTAGTTTTCCTATTCTACATCTGGTTATTAATGAGATACTGGGTCATGCATTTTTTGTTTATATTGCCATCAAAATTAGCACCAATTGTTAATCATCCAGAAAACCCCATAGCATGGAGGATTACGGAGATAGGGCAGGGAGGTGGGTGTGGGAAGTGCTGGATCAGCCATGACCCTACTACATGGCACACCAGAATCGAGGGGCCAAACGGCCTATTCCTGTTCCTATTTCTAATGTTCTTATGGAAGGTATAAGATGACAGGTTGTGATTTAACATGTCTGAATATTACTGATATGTCTTGCATACGTGCCAGTATTTTTTGAGTACAAGGATCAGGAGAGTGTCATATTCAGTTTCTGGAATGGCACAAAGCAGGGTTCCACAAATGACCTCAATGAATCCAGAATTCTATCTAGTTAGGCTTCATTCTTCATAAATGCCCTCTGAGGGGAGATTTTTGAAGGCTTTATTTTTGGAGGTACACTAGATCAGTTTGATCTTGTCCTCAATAATTTTCACTTCCTCACTTTTCAGGATTTATATTAGATGGAAATCAACAGTGACAACCCTGTGTTTTTTTTTTGTTAACCTTTATAACCCAAGGATTTTTTATTGAGGCTATTTGGAAGGACCCCAAAAGACAGTACTCCCTTGGCTGTAATCAGTTAATTCACCATAGACCATGTGGCAAGTCAGGGACCATTTCTTCTTTGGTTTAGTGCACAACAGAGCTCTTGCAATGCAGCAGTAATGTCCTTACCTCTGGACCAGAAGATCCGGCTCAAGTCTCATCTGCCCCAGACATGCGTCATCATATGTCTAAACAGGTTGGTTAACAATATCCACAAGGACACAAGCAATAGAAACAGGTGGAAACCATATGTCTTGTCTGCTCCATCACTCAGTGTAATCTTTGGCTTCAATACCACTTTCCTGCTCACTTCCCATTTCATTTGATTCCCTAAGGAACCAAAAATTAATCTCATCCTTAAATATATTCACAATGGAGCATCTGCAACCCCCTGTGAGAAGAAAATTTCATATGTTCTCAACTATTTGAGTGAAGTAATTTCTCCTCTATCAATCTTAAATGATCAGTTCTTTATCCTAAGTTTGTGCCTTTGTGTTTTAGATTCCCCAAGCAGCAGAAACAATCTCTCAGCATTTAAACTATCTATCCCTGTTAGAATCTTGTATGCTTGGGATTGCCTCTCACTCTTCGAAACTCCCATAGAACATAACCTAATTTATTCAGCATTGTATCATAGGATACCTCCCTTTTCCTAGGGAGCAATTTAATGATGGGGGGAGGCAATGGCCCACTGGTATTATGGGGAGCAATGACCTAGTGGTATTATCGCTGGACTGTTAATCTAGAGACCTAGATAATGTCTTGGGGACCCAGGTTCGAATCCCACCACAGCAGATGGTGGAATTTGAATTCAATAAAATATCTGGAATTAAGAGTCTAATGATGACCATGAATCCATTGTCAATTGTTGGGAAAACCCATCTGGTTCACTAATGTCCTTTAGGGAAGGAAACCGCCATCCTTACCTGGTTTGGCCTACATGTGACTCCAGACTCACAGCAATGTGGTTGACTCTAAGCTGCCCTCTGGGCAATTAGCAATGGGCAATAAATGCTATTTGGTCAGTGACGCCCTCATCCTGAGAATGAATTTTTTAAAAATGAACCTTCGCAATGCCACCTTCAAACCGAACATATCCTTTTGTGAAATAAGGTGACCAAAATTGTGCACAATATTCCAAATACGTTCTCAGCAAAACCCTGTACAACTTAACACAGCAAGACTTATTTATTTGTGTATTCCAATCCACATGCAACCATATTAAGAGATTCTCTTATTCTTCCAGCCAATATTATTTCAAGATAAAAGCATAAATTACGCAGAAACAGCCTTCCTGTGACCCCAGGCCCACAGCAATGTGATTGACCCTCAACTACCCTCTGAAATGGCCTTGCAAGCCACTCCATTGTACTAATTGCTACAAAGTCTCAAAGAAATGAAACCGGACTGATCACCTGACATCAAACTATGCAGAGGAAAAGACAATGGCCTTGTCAACCCTGCAAAGTCCACCTCACTAACATCGGGGGGTTAGTGCCAACATTGGGAGAGCTGTTTCACAGACTAGTCAAGCAACAGCCTGACATAGTCATACTCACAGAATCATACCTTACAGACAATGTTCCAGACACCACCATCACCGTCCCTGGATATGGCCTGCCCCACAGACCCAGTAGATGTGGCAGCACAGTGGTAGACAGGTGGGAGGTAGTTGCTCTAGGAGTCCTCAACATTGACTCTGGATCCCCATGAAGTCTCATGGCTTCAGGTTAAACATGGGCAGGGAAACCCCCTGCTGATTACCACATACCTCAGCTGTTGCATCAGTACTCCTCCATGTTGAACAACACTCGGAAGAAACACTGAGGATGGCAAGGGCACACTCTGTGTCGGGGATTTCAATGTCTGCCACAAAGAGTGGCTCAGCGGTGGTACTATTGATCGCTGGTCGGGTCCTAAAGGACATAGCTGCTAGACTGGGTCTGCGGCAGGTGGTGAGGGAACCAACAAGAGGGAAAAACATACTTGACCTCCCTTACCAATCTGCCAGCTGCAGGTGCATCTGTCCATGACAGTATCGGTAAGAGTGACCACCACACAGTCCTTGTGGAGACAAAGTCCCGCCTTCACATTGAGAACAACCTCCATCGTGTTATGTGGCACTACCACCGTGCGAAATGGGACAGACTTCGCACAGATCTAGCAACTTAAGACTGGGCATCCATGAGGCGCTGTGGGCCATCAACAGCAGTAGACTTATCCTCCAGCACAATCTGTAACCTCACGGCCCGGCATATCCCCCACTCAACCATTACCATCAAACCAGGGGATCAACCATGGTTCAATGGAAAGGGCAGGAGGGTATGCCAGGAGCAGCACCAGGCATACCTGAAGATGAGGTATCAACCTGGTGAAGCCACCAAACAGAACTACTTGTTCGCCAAACAGTGAAATCAACAAGTGATAGAGCTAAGCGATCCCACAACCAACGGATCAGATCTAAGCTCTGTAGTCCTTCCACATCCAGTCATGAATGATGGTGGACAATTAAACAACTCACTGGAGAAGGAGGCTCCACAAATCTTCCCATCCTCAATGATGGAAGAGCCCAGCACATCAGTGCAAAAGATAAGGCTGAAGCATTCGCAGCAATCTTCAGCCAGAAGTGCCAAGTGGATGATCCATCTCGGCCTCCTCCAGTGGTCCCCAGCATTAGAGATACTAGTCATCAGTCAATTCGATTCACTCCACGTGATATCAAGAAACAGTTGGAGACACTGGATACTGCAAAGGCTATGGACCCTGACAACATTCCAGCAATAGTACTAAAGACTTGTGCTCCAGAACTTGCTGCTCCCCTAGCCAAGCTGTTCCAGTACAGTTACAACACTGGCATCTACCCAACAATTTGGAAAATTGCCCAACTATATTCTGTACACAAAAAGCAGGACAAATCCAACCCGGCCAATAACTGCCCCATCAGTCAACTCTCGATCATCAGTAAAGTGTTGGAAGGTGTCATCAACAGTGCTATCAAGCGGCACCTTCTCAGCAATAACCTGCTCAGTGACGCCCAGTTTGGGTTCCGCCAGGGCCACTCAGCTCCTGACCTCATTACAGGTTTGGTTCAAACATGGACAAAAGAGTTGAATTCCAGAGGTGAGGTGAGAGTGACAGGCCTTGAAATCAAGGCTGCATTCGACTGAGTGTGGCATTAAGAAGCCCTAGCCAAACTGGAATCAATGGGTATCAGGAGGTAAACTCTCCGGTGGTTAAGTCATACCTGATACATAGGCAAATGGTTGTGGTTGTTGGAGGTCAATAATCTCAGTTCCAGGACATCTCTACAGGAGTTCATCAGGGTAGTGTCCTCAGCCCAACCATCTTCAGCTGCTTCATCAATAACCTTCCCTCCATCATTAGGTCAGGAGTGGGGATGTTCGCCGATGATTGCACAATGTTCAGCACCATTCGTGACTCCTCAGATACTGAAGCAGTCCGTGTTCAAATGCAGGCTTGGGCTGTCAATTGGCAAGTGATATTTGCACTGCACAAATGCCAGGCTATGACCATCACCAATAAGAGACAATCTAACCACCACCCCTTGACATTCAATGGTGTTACCATCACTGAATGCTCCACTATTAATATCCTGGGGATATCATTGACCAGAAACTCAACTGGAGTCACCACATAAACACAGTGGCTACAAGAACAGGCCAGAAGCTAGTAATACTGTGGCGAGTAACTCACCTCCTGACTCCTCAAAGCCTGTCCACCATCTACAAGGCACAAGTCAGGAGTGTGATGGAATACTCCCCACTTGCCTGAATGAGTGCAGCCTCAACAACACTCAGGAAGCTTGACACCATCCAGGACAAAGCAGCCCACTTTATTGGCACTGCATCCACAAGCATTCACTCCCTCCACTACCGACGCTCAGTAGCAGCACTGTATACTATCTACAAGATGCACTGCAGAAATTCACCAAGGATCCTCAGACAGCACCTTCCAAACCCACGACCACTTCTGTCTAGAACGACAAGGGCAGCAGACATATGGGAACACCAACGCTTCCAAGTTCCCGTCCAAGTCACTCACCATCCTGACTTGGAAATATATTGCTGTTCCTTCACTATTGCTGGGTCCAAATCCTGGAATTCCTCCCCAATGGCTCTGTGTGTCAACCCAAACGAGGATGATTGCAGCGGTTCAAGAAGGCAGCTCACCATCACCTTCTCAATAGCAACTAGGGATGGGCAAGAAATGCTGGCCAGCCAGCGATGCCTACATCCCACAAATGAATAGAAGAAAAGATTATCTGTGAAATCATGTTGTTATGTGATAAATGACAGTAAAGTAGTATGACAACACTGCTTACAAGTAAGGTCACTAATTTCACATGCTCTAGTGTAAATGCTTAAACGGTCCAAGAAACAGTTAAAACCTATGGTGGAATGAGATCAGATCAATCCTTTCCCACTTTATCATTGATGTTAGTTCTGTTCCAGTGAAGGTTGTCAAACAAATAAAAGAACAGCTTCAAATTCACACTGTCCTCAGAAAAAATATCTAAGAACTTGCAGCAGGGCTTTTCAAAATAAACCTCAATATGAACAGTATAAGTAGAATTTCCTGTGGAATGAAGCATACAATAATATGAGTTATGCATTATTGGAAATAGCTATTCTAAACAATTTATACAGTCATATAAATGTAAATGATGAACAAGTGACCATTAATCTGTTAAATTATATTGGATTTCTGACATAAAACATAATTTTCGATAATGTTTGCACAATTATTTGAGGGAAAGGCACTGAAGTGACAGTATATCACTTAGATACTATGATTACATTTCACATTGTCATTTGTTTGCTCACTGAATTCTTATAACAGCTTACCAGGAACAAAATAACAAGTCAACTTTGAAGTTTCTTAAAGGGCAGCTAAAATCTTTATAATGTAGAATTGAAATAACTGGAAAATTCCAACTGAATGAAGATAATTAGCTGAGTATAGTTTAAAAATTCTGCAATGGGAACTTTTTAGGTTGTAGATATATTGAAGTGTGGATGGTAGTAATGATGTGGAGGTGCTGGTGTTGGACTGGGGTGAACAAAGTCAGAAGTCACATTACACCAGGTTATAGTCCAACACGTGAAGTGATTTCACCCAATGAAGGAGCAACACTCCGAAAGCTTGTGATTTCAAATGAACTTGTTGGACTATAAGCTGGCATTGTGTGACTTCTGACTAAATATATTGAGAACAGGGCTGAGATCTTTTGTGTGCCTGTGGTCATACGTAACTGAAACACAATTCAGAAGCGATTTGCAAAGTTTCCCACGAACCCGCCATCCAATGTTTTACGTTGAAACTGATGTTGTGTTAATATTTCTGAAGATGTGAAACAACTCCAAAAAGTCAGAAAATCCCAACCAAAATGTAATCGCACTTTTATCCCTATGTTGAAGGCATCACCTCATGCTTTGGTGAAGATAAACACTGTTGATTGTCCTGCATTGTCTGACTATTTTCCATGCCTAAGTTGATGTGCTGTATGCTGATTGATCATTTAACTATGTGGGATATCATAGATTGATCTGAACTTGTCCTCATCCAAAAGCCATATATGCAAACATTGGTCATTAGAAGAAGTGTCTACCCGGCTGAATTGTCACCTCTTATTTCAGGGAGGCCAACTTTTGCCCTGCAACTGTCACCATCAGGTGAGATCACTTGCTTAGCACGAATCAGTAAACACAAAGCATTCCTGAAGATTGGCTCAGATTCACATTCAAAGGTATGTTTATAAAAAGGACCACAAAGATTTTTTGGTCAATGCACTGGTCTTGAGCCTTAAAGAATCTGAATTTGAGGAACTCTGGAAAAGCAGTTCAATCCTTAACCACATCAATTTTCTTTTATTCATGGGATGTGGGCATGACTGGCTAGGCTGGCATTTATTGTCCACCTCTATTTGGCCTTGAGAAGTTGGTGGTGAGCTGCCATCTTCAACCATTGCAGTCATTGTGGTGTAGATACACCCACAGTGCTATTAAGAAGGGAGCTCCAGGATTTTCACCCGGTGACTGCAAAGGAATGGCAAAAAAAATCTCAATTTCCAAACAAGTGTTGAATAGTGAGACAAAACTCTTGCTAGCGAGGGGCAAGAGGCCTATTTGCATGCATTAGCATCTTGGTTATTATGTCAGCTGTGTTTGATGATACTGATGACCACATGCTATATGCAAAGTTTTATATAAAGTGGGTGTGGGGTGAAAGATTGAGACTAGTTGGTGAGGGGAAGAGACGAGAACGAGACCCTAGGTGGGGGTGGGTGCAGATGGCTCTCCTTTTCACCCCAACATTGGGCCCTCTTCCTTTCTCAGTCCATGGGTTCTCTCTTCTCTCCACCACTGACACCCAGTTCAAAATTGAGCGCTGCCAGTACGGTAATGTATTTGCATATGACATCACATGTAAATTCGACATGATGACATCAGTACCTCCATCCACGCTTCCCACTATGAATCCACATTTGTATTTGCCCGCAGTTGTGGGTGTCAGTGAGCACTGCCTATTGTGTCATCTCACATCATTGATATCCAGCTTCTCATTCTCCCACCTCCTGGATAGAAACAAGATGGTGACAATTCTCGATGTGAAAGTCAGATTCCAATTCACCACTCACTCATCCAGACCTCCATCAGTCACCAACATTTCAGAGCATCTACGTGGGCTACAACCACACACACTAGCCATTCACCAGTACCCCCAGGTTTCTCATTAGCAAAGTGGGGTCTGGCGTTTCCAGAACAAATAAAGCAAACTACGCACAGAGGCATGGACTGCCGGCACTTGACTAGGGGCACGGCTTTAAAGATAGTGCAGGCAGCACAAAGTCCTGGCAGTGTCAAGTACTTTTGCCTGTGGTGAGTGGAAGAATCTATTGAATGGGATACAACTGGGTCACGGTATACAGGTAAAGATGTGAGTTTTGGAAGATAGCATGAGAAATCTTATTGGGCTCATGGAGAAAAACTCTCTTTGAAAGGTACCAAAAATTAGTCATGACAATTCTTAATTAGGTTCAACCCATAAATCAAATTCTGAATGGGTGTTGCTTGGTGGGGAATTTTCAGTTCATGGTGTTCCAATGTATCTGTTACTCTTACCCTTGATGGTAGAGGTCGCAGGTTTGGAAGGATTGTTGATGAATTACTGGAGAGAGTCTTGCAGATGGTATACACTGCTGCCACTGTGCATCGGTGATGAAGGGGTTGAATGTTGAACGTGATAAATGCAATACCAATCAAGTGGGCTGATTTTTCCTGAATGGTGTTAAACATCTTGAGTGTTGTTGGCTCATCCAAACAAATGTACAGTATTCCATCACTGACCTGTACTATGTAGATTATGGACAGGCTTTGGGGAGACAGGAGATGAGTCACTTGCTTCAGAAATCTACACTTCTGATCTGCTTTTGTAGCTACAGTGATTATATGTTTGGACCAGTTCACTTTGGTGTAAAAGATAATCCCTAAGATGTAGATAATTGGAGATTCAGCTATGCTAATGGCGTTGAGTGTGATGGGAAGATGGTTAGACTCTGTCTTGATGGAAATCATCATATGGCTGGTACCTCAGTGAGAACAAATCCAGTGTGTACGTTTCTGACACCTGTGAAGGCTGAGCTTTAACAGCGAGGGGAGGACAGGCTGTTAAGAATTAAATTCTTCCATAATTGCACAGCTTAAACACAAACTCCCAGGAAACTTTCATCCTGCCATTTCCATTATTTAAACTTAGCTATAGGAGTCAGATAGTGAAGTTCAATTTTAGAATTATTAATCCAGAAAGGAAACAAAGATGCTTGATCTATTTAAAAGATTCAGTTCAGATATTTATTCATATACAGTATATCAGTATAATGATCAGCATAAGGTACAACAGGAATTTCATTGGGGTTTCAAACCACTTGCTATAAGATCAGAGTTTCCAAAAAAAACACGATATCCAATGACCAGCTTCTAGCTGATACTTATTTTATGATATGCACTTCACTAATTTATTCCAAGTCACATTAAAAATATCAGGCAAGTTAGCTAGAAAGGTAGAACTGGGTTGTTAACATAATGTTAATTTTCAGTTTTGCAAAATGATATTATCAGAGGAATGAACAGGCTCCAGTTAAAATAATAACTCTAAATCTGTAGGAGTATAAACTACAAAGTGTTCTCATGCTGCTTAACTACCAAGTCAATTCATCAAAGAACAGGAAGTTTTTATTTGCAACTGCATTCCTGAGCCATGCTCGATTTATGCCGTTAGGTTCCATCTCAAGATAGAAATGAAACCTTGAAATCCTGTATGATACATGCATCTTGAGTCAGTCTTGTTTTGATTTTCATTTATATTAATGTATTGTACTGTGAAGACTACCTGTTTTTTGCGCTCAATGTCCTGTCCATTAGAACTAACACAAACCCACATGGTCAGTTACAAGCAGCTGCTATCAGTTATCTAATTTGGAATCTAATGGCATTATATTCTCAGTTATTTTCTTCCAAATGGTATGAAAGTTGAGACTGTGTTCTTTTGAATTCCAATACACATCTTTCTTCTTTCAAGACTATCGCTCCCATGATTGAGATCGACTCGCTTCCACTCCAGTTCGATAGCTGATAAATCCCATGTGTGATCTGCAAACCCTGCTACATATCAGGTAGATGAAGTGTTGGGTAGATGAGTTCTTTGCAGATTCCCGCACTCTCTCTGAAGCCTGGGCCCCAAATGACAAATCGGGCACATAAGTAAGGGTGTGGAATGCCCTGCCTGCAAAAATAGTAGACTCGCCCACTTTAAGGGCATTTAAATGGTCATTGGATAAACATATGGATGATAATGGAATAGTTTAGGTTAGATGGGCTTCAGATTGGTTTCACAGGTCGGCGCAACATGGAGGGCCGAAGGGCCTGTACTGCGCTGTAATGTTCTATGTTCTATGTTCTATGTTCTATAACGGCCACCAGCAGGCTGCCAGATAGCCAATCTAGTTCTTGGCACCTCAGGGAAAATGGTTGGGAAAACTGGACTTTGTTGCTCATCTTGCTCACAACATTGCAGTTTGTAAATGGCAAAATTGGAGATGCTGGTTGGAATGCCCAGTGTACTGTGAGGTACGTCTTGTTCTGATACACTGACAGTGCTAACTGGCTGCTTTCTCAAACCTCAGATACCAGAAAATAAACTGAGAATATTTTACAAGACATACTTGTAAATAGACTTTTCAAGTGTATTATAGCGTGTGTATATTTTAATTGTGGTTGTCTGCATGCCTGTGAGCAAAAACAGGAAAAACCGTAACAAGAGTAGGATGGTATTGACATTGATCTTTTGCAATATGAGTTTTCTTTACTTCCTTCACAGTCTTGTTTACATAGACTTTAGCTTTGTTGGTCCAATTCAACTTTTCTTTTCCTCATGTATGTTATCCTGAAAACTGTGTGATGTTGAATCTTAAAGAAGCACCTGCATTACAGTGCACATCCCAAAATATCCATCAGTAATTCAGCACCTATCATGAAACGAGGGTATTTCGGCAGAATTTGCTGCATAAAGCTTCTGTATAATATGACAATAGTTTCCAATGTAAACCTCAACAGAAATAACTGAGCATTGAAAAAGGTTGTGCAGTTTGTCAATACTTTGGAGGAATAAACCATAACAAAGAGCTTAGGTCCTAATAACGTACTTTGTAACATTTATATTAGAGAGAGATACTTGCTTGACCAAACTGCTGACTAGTATTACTTGCTATATTTCTTTAGCCCCTTTATGTCCTTGCATCCTTACCATTGGCCTGGAAGTGTGGTAGTAGCAGGTTTAACTGTGACACTCAAAAGAGGAAGTGTATGATTATTCAAATATAAACAATGGCTGGGCTATTAAGGGGGAAAGGCAGAAGTTTGGCACTAAGTTAAAATGCCCAGAGACCAGTGCAGATGAAATGGACCAAATAGCCTGCTTTTACACCGTCAGAATTCAGTGATTCTGTCAGGTGTTCTGGTTTGCAATGGCCAATTGCCTTGGCAGATTACCAATTTAACAAAATTAGTTCATGCCAGAGGACAATTTGACAGGTGTTTCTGATAACTCTTTACTGAGAACTGTACACTTGCGAACCACCGAGGGCGCCCATCTCCACATCATCGTACACAAAGCAGCAGCACATGGACACCATTTGACACTACTCTATGTACTCCATGAGCTCTCTGTCTTTGTGAGTTGTCTGAATGTTCAATCTGCTTCCCTTCAGCATATCTGAAATGAAAGCTGACTCATAGGCTTGAGTTTTCCCAGCACGATGGAGGCAGCTTTGAAAGTTTAGGGAGTGAGGAAATTCTAGCCTCCTTGGATTTATCCAAGAGGCGGGCAGCAGGAAGCAGCCAATTGAAAGTTCAATTAGCCCCTATTTTAACCTTAAATGACATGTTTTGAAATCCTCCCTGTCTGCATTTTGTCTCCTCACAGAGAATGAGAATGGAACAGGATATCAGAGCAACTTGACTGGTGAATGCTGAGGTTAAAGCAGTCCATTTGTACTTTGCAGCACAATCGCTGGGGAATGGTTTCGTTTGGAAACGTTTTCCCTCAGTCAGATCTGGACTGATTGTTGGGGTTTGGCTGCACATGCCTACATCAGTGTCATTTTCCAGCCTTCCCCTTTGCCCCCTTCTCTGTCTCTTTACACCACTTCTCAGTGTGGCTACTTCGACCTCCACTTCCTTTCCTGATTGACTCGCCTATGAATGATGACCACCTCGCATCTCTACGACGGTGAGCATAGAAGCAGATTGTTCTTTGGCTTCTCCCATGTGATGTCACTGGGCATGGGGTGGGTGGGGGATTGTCGACTCTAGCAGACCACAAGAATTGGTCTCCACGTGTGAAATATTTTTAATTATGAACAATTCTGGCCAAAGTGCTTAATAGTTGGACTTCTTTTTATTCTCAAGGCACACACATGAATGCTGTTTGCCAGCAAATAACCAAATATATTCCCTTTGTTGCAAAGGTTCTTTAAAGTGTATTTTCCTTAACTGATGACACTTCAATAGTAATTGATTGGCTGTGAAGTGTTGTGCGATATCCTGAAGCATTATACAAATGCAAACTCATTCTTTCCTTGAAGCAGCAATTTAAAACTTCCTGCTCCATGCACGCAAGCTACACGAGGCATGGATAGATAATTAGATGGAGACCCAGATGTTCTGGCAGAAACAGCACACTGTCAGTGGGATATAATGCAGGTCAACATTTCTCCTATCAACTCACCAGAAGAGCATTTTCTAATCTATGCTTCACTAGAATAAGCAAAAATGGAAGAAATTGATTTATCATTATTGTCTATTCCTCCCACACCGTCACATGAATGCTTTCTCAACACTTCTCACATAAAAAGAGATTAATGCCTGACAGTTTTCTTGCTCAAATTGATGGGAAAGAGCTGTCAAGTCTCAGTAAACGTGCTTAATTTGTGTTTGTCATTTTGAACACAGCCATGTTAAAGGGATTCCACTTCTTTAATTATAGAGGAGCTCCGAAAGGGAGCAGTTGTGCCATTTTAAAATATAAACAGTTGCTATGTATGATGAGAGTGCTGCAAACATTTACTGCATTCAGCTTCACTTTAATGACAGCTGTCTGCAAAAAACAACAATGCTTGTTTGCAGTCTCTTTCATCATTTACTATTTAAGACAGTAGTGAACAGTGATTTGGAGAGTGGTAAACAACAGATGTAAATAGATGAACAGATGATCAATAGATGTAACTTTTGCCTTCTGAAATTTGTATAGGAAATTATTTCTCATATATTTAACTGTCAGATACTATTATGTTAGGCTGCTAACCTAACAATTAACAATTCTAAGAGTAGATGAAATCAGAGACAACACTTAATTTCTTGGTGAGCATTACTACTCCATATTGTGATCAGATACCACTTCAGCCATATTAATGAAGAAACTAAATGTCACATTTTTGACACTTTTTTTAGCAGACAAATCCTGTTTAGATTCTTTGATCAGCTTTGCCATGAACTCCACCAGGAATTTTGCACTGCTCATGATTCATTTAGATCTATATAATCTTTTAGTGTTCATCCACGTTATCTTTTACTTTCCGGACATTGATGGCAAGGCCAGTTTTTATTGCCCATTCCATAACTACTCTTGAGAAGGTGATGTAAGCTGCTGCCTTCACTTGCTGCAGTCTATGTGGTGCAGATGCATGCCCAAAGCTTCTGTGAAAGGATTTCCAGGATTTTGACTCTTTGAAGAAGCTATGGTAAATCAGGATACAGTGAGACTTGGAGGGGAATTTGCATGTGCTGATGTTCTCATGCATTTGCTGCCCTTGTCCTTCTAAGCAGTGGAGGTCATGGGTTTGTAAGGTGCTGTCAACAAGATCTTGATGAGTTACAGTGAAGTAGGAATATGGTGTGTACGGTCATACGTAGATCTACTACAATCAGAAATAATGTGTGCAGATCCCCTTTTTAAAAGAATTATTGTTTTCTCATTTCTAAGGGAGCTTGTTCATGTGAAGTGAATGAAAATAAGGGACATTGCTATTCAAATGTTTGGTCTTGTGATATAAACCCTGAGGCTAGCTGCTGAAAGTGATCTCACATATGTAGTTTATCTGAAATCTAGCCAATGTGAACAAAGGATTCAAGGCTATTTAAGGTCTGTAAATTTCTCTTTATAAATATTAGGTAAGATTGTCAAAATGCATTGCCATTGCTCAGGGAACATATGGTTTACAAATTCTAGAATGCACTTTCCAGCAAAAGTCATCACATTGGATTTAAGTATGCCAGGAGAGACACATCTTACCAAAGTCTTTCATCTTGCATTCATTAGGACAACTAATGCAAGATGAAAGCCTTCAAGAAAATGTGTCCTTTTTCAGCAATAATATCAAATAACTTTAGAATTAATTCATTTAATCATAGAATCCCTACAGTGTGGAAGCAGGCCAATTGGCCTTTTGAGTCCACACCAATCCTCTAAAAAGCATCCCACCTAGACCCACAACCCCTCTGCTCCCATTCCTGTAATTCTGCATTTCCTATGGTTAACTCACTTTGCCTGCACATCCCTGGACACTATAAGCAATTTGGTCAATCCACATAAATTGTGCATCTTTGGACTATGCAAGGAAACCAGAGC
Source organism: Rhincodon typus (assembly GCF_021869965.1). NCBI lineage: Eukaryota > Metazoa > Chordata > Chondrichthyes > Orectolobiformes > Rhincodontidae > Rhincodon > Rhincodon typus. Next base: position 32,692,631 of record NC_063354.1, read on the forward strand.
ATCCAGAGGAAAACCTAGCAGGCACGGAAAGAATGTGCAAACTTCACCCAGACCATCACCCAAGGGTGGAATTGAACCCAGGTCTCAGATGCTGTGAGACACCAGTGCTAACCACTGAGCCACTGTGCCACCCCAAGTAGTCAGGTTTATAGCAGTTTCTCTTGTAAAAATGTGATAACATTGCACATAAAAATTGGAAGGCTGATTTTCACCTTGTTGATCACTGGGTTTTGGTCACTCAGCCCGGGCAAGGCCCCAGAGCACACACTAAAACAGGCATAGAAACCTCATTACTGCAAAAAATGAGAGGGATAGCAATTCTCCAGCACTGAGTAGGCTGAACAAAAGGAGAAAGTATGATGCTGAAGGAGAAATGGGTTGTGATCCAACGGGAAAGGAAAATATTTTAAAATTTAAATCCAACAAGAAGAAAGCCCAATTCTGAGTTTAATGGAGCCAGAGTCGCAGAAGCCTGAGAATTCAACCAGATAACCATCTCTTGGGTCAGTCCCGGAGAATCTTGTAAGGAATTGGCATTCTTACATTTCATCTTCATTTTAGAGGTGAGTAATTCGGCATTTTGGGAATTGCACCAAAAGAGGTGAACAGATTCCACAAACTTTATTTACCAAACAAAACAGAAATTATCAGAGAAACTCAGCAGGGCTGGCTGCATCTATGAACAGAAAATAGAGTGAATGTTTCAACTTAAGTGACCCATTTTGAAGATGGGTCACTGGACTTGAAATATTAACTCTGTTTTCTTTTCACAGATGTTGCCAGATCTGCTGAATTTCTCCAGCAATATGCATTTTTGTTTGTTTCAGATTTCCAGCACCGGCAGTTCTTTATCTTAGTTCCATTAATTATATGATTTTATTACACTCTTTGCGGGTCAGGAGGAGCAGGTATGGTTCTCATTGGGACTACATGTACTGTGTGATCATCTAACCCATCCCTTCCTAATAACCGATCCCTCTTTCCCCGCCCCCACCACCTTTCTTGCCCCCCCCTCCTGCAACTCACGTCACCCATTTGCAATGCCAGACCTATCTATCACTTGTTCCCCAGATATTTTCTTGCCCACATCTCATCTGGCTTTCAGGCCAGCAATATTTGAAGTTTTGAAGCTAATTTCAACAGGGTGCACAGGGAACCTTTACTTTTTGGTTTCATATCCAATAATGCACTCACCAAGTTGTGTTCTTTAAAACCCTGAGTAAACATCAGAGTCCACATTGCCCAATAGTCAAGTGATTTGTAGTAGGAAAGAGTGGATGCTGGAGCCCCCTTAAGAGGCTTACACAGTGGAATCTTAATATGATGTACACCTTGTAGCCTTGAAGAGATACATGCCTACAGCAGAGGAGTGACTTGTGACTTTTTTGACACTGCTTTATTGTGATGTTGAATAACATCTTGACCAACCTACAAGAGTTTTAAAAAGAACACTGACCAAAGAAATGCTTACTCAAAGAAATAAAGTTTGTATGCATAAGCCAAACATATTTTAAAAGAAAAAAATTGCAGTGAAATGTTTAACCTTTATTTCTTTCCACGAACCTGACTAGCTTCATTTGGCATAACAAGGTGTAGAGCTGGATGAACACAGCAGACCAAGCAGCATCAGAGGAGCAGT
>NC_063354.1:32694669-32715548 GCF_021869965.1 Rhincodon typus
CACTGAGTCAAACGACTCAGATTCTCCAGCATCTGCAGTTCCTACTATCTCTAGCTTCATCTGGCTCTGTTTTTGTGAGGTCATTCTCTCTTATGGGATAAAATGTATTTTGATTTGCTGTACTTTTTCTGATTTATTTTTAGAATTTACTTTCTTTAAAGTCCATCTTTAAAGGCCACAGGAATAAAAAAGATTTGGATCTTATTAGAGTCAAGAGCAACTCCCATTGCTGAACAATGTGCTTCAAATTGAGGAGATGCTTTTGTTTTCCATAGTCAACAACATACAAACAAAAATTGTTATCAAATTCACAAAGATATACATTCATAGTTTACTAACTTTGTCACACAATCTTCTATAGTGTTTTTGCATTGATTTAAATCAAATGGCAGATTGCCACACCATAAATGAAAACTGTAACATTCAAGGTGAATTTTTTGTAAGGCTGCAGGGCTCACTCTAGCATCATTACTGTCGTTAAGCAATGTATGTACCTGCTGGTAGTGATAGCAGAGAGAGATATCTGCTTAGACTTCTATTTTCCCAATCTCTTGTTATAATCAACAGACATTCTCAGATTCCCGTTGTTCCAGCATAAAGATCCACAAATGGAGTTCTGTTGTACGAAGCAGGTGTGACTTAAAAGTTCCAGAATTCTCTTTGTTGCATATGTTAAACAAATGTGCTTTTCCATTGAAGAATACATTTAGGGTTGAACAACACATTTTCTTACCATTCATGTTTTATCCTGATTAACTCCAAAGGTAGACACTTGTCCTGATGTTTATCTTTGTTGCCTTCCAATGATTTCAGATGTGATTCTTAACTTTCCCAAGAAAATGCTTCATTTGAATCTTCTAATTAGTCGGTACACACTTTGTATATATTTTTGACAAATTCACAGCAAGACTTCTTTTGGTATCTTACAGATTGGTGAAAATACAGAACCACTGAACACTGTTATAAATATGTCCCAAAAACTTTCTTCTTTGCACATTAGTTTTCTAGTTTGTCATCTTATTACAAGATGATCCCTAACTTGCTAACATTTTGACATAATACTGATAAGTTATCTTAAGAAGTTTGCAACATGATGTCAGATATTGTGTTGCATGCAAACAATTCTATAAAACAATTACTGTGTAACAACGATGATTTGTTTAAATGTTGAAAGCAAACATTCCTACCATTCACCATACTTGGCCCTTCCTTATTTCCATTAAGGTCATTTGTCAAAACTTCCCACCTGAACATTTCTCAGAAAATTACAAAATGCAGTGAAAAATTGTGACAGGAGTAACTCAGCTAGCCTCATGCGGAAAACAAGACTTAAACAGAAATAGATCTTTTTCGTTCCAATAGATTTTTAGTCCCTTAATTCCTAAATGAAAGATCACAGTTCAGTCAAGTATAAAATCGTGGAATTAACACTCCAGCTTGTTGAAAAAATTAAAACAGTAAGTTCTCTTGCATTTTCTAAAATGAGGTTTACCTACAATACAAAAGAGCCAGCATAGTAATACCCACTTCCTTCACCTTTCTCGTCTCTGGCATCACTTTCTCAATCATGAGGTCTTTTCGACAGGTCAGAGGAGTCCAAAACTAGTGGGCATATGTTTAAGGAAAGATTTAGAAGGGACCGAAGAGGCAACTTTTTCATGCAGAGGGTGGTGCAAGTATGGAATGAGCTATCAGAGGTGGTAATGGAGGTTGGTACAATTACAACATTTAAAAGGCATCAGGATGTATATATGAATAGGAAGGGTTTAGAAGGATATGCCCCAAATGCTGGCAAAAGGGATTAGTTTAACTTAGGATATCCGGTCAGCATGGATGAGTTGCATCGAAAGGTTTGTTTCCATGCTGTATATCTCTATGACTAAGACTATGACTGGTCTGTTTAAATTAACTTTCTTATTACTTTGGAACATATCACTGTTAATTATGAAACAAATTTGCTACACTCTTGCATATCTAATTGAATCACAATGGTATGTGAAAATCTACATAACAAAATCTATCCTGTTCTCTGATCTTAGAATGCTCTGACATTAAACTAGCCACAACCAGAAAGTTAAGTTAGGACCGGTATGATAGTTTCATGTGAAGGTCAAAGTGACATGTGGCACAAGGAAAGCTCGATTATGAAGGGAAGCAGGGAAAAGGAATATTGTGAGAAATGGAACTCAAACCTTGAACAGAGACTAAAGGAGGGGGCACTGTTACCAGGACAACTCTGTTGAGGTCATTGAACATTTTTTTTGGAATTGCAGCCATGTTCTGGGAGTGGGATACAATGAAGGGATCTATGTATGGAAATTGTCCATCATCTTTAAGGGTTTCAACCCTGCCTTGTGCCATTTTTATCTCTACAGTGGTCATTGTTGTCTCCTCCATGGGGTTTATGACAGGCAAGCATACATCAAAATGGTTGACTTTTACATGTTTGCAGAAATGTCATAACAAAACATTCCATTGTATTCACTAAAGTAGTTCACTACCATGATAGCCAATAAATCCTGGCTTTGTCAGCAACATTTCACTTTCCATGAATGAATGAATTAAGAAAAACAAATGTTAAAGATCCCTGCAATCAAATATGTTTGATTAGAACAACATATAGTTTATGGTAATCTGCTATGATGCTACAGATTTCGATTATCTATTTTGTCACTGTCTTATGATTGCGCCTGGCATTGTCAAGTGTCTCCGGCAAAAGATTCTATGTTCATCCTTCTGCTAAACATTAACAAAAAAGGGGAAACCACTACAAACTCCCCAGCCATAACTGAAATGACTCTCCTGTGATTCTTTTGATCACCACCAACTACATTTTCTGAAGAAGGGTCCAGACCCGAAACATCAGCTTTCCTGCTCCTCTGATGCTGCTTAGCCTGCTGTGTTCGTCCAGCTCTACACTTTGTTATCTCAGAATCTCCAGCATCGGCAGTTCCTACTATCTCTACTTCCCTATCACAATCTCTTTGACCAAGCTCCTGTTCCATATCACCTGGAATCAACAAAATAAGCTTCCAGACAAACCACTCTCCTGTTGCTAATTGATGCTTCTTATTTTTTCTCATTTTTTTCTACATCCAATCGATGCATGACACCATGGGGATGCCCTTTCATCAATCTTCTCCAATCCAAACTACAAGGATACCCAGAATCCTGCTTTTTGCTGTGCTGCCATCCTAGCAAAGGCACAGCAGCTAGAATTCATTTGCAGGGAAGCTTTAAATAAATGTGAAAAATAATTGAGACAAATATGTAACTACTATTTTTCATCAAATGCATGCAAATAAAAATCCTGCCCTATTGAATGCCAAATGAAAAATAAACTGAGATTCTGCTGTCTCTTGCTGAGCCTCTTTAATGGCCCTTTTGCACTTAAGAATCAAACAGACACCCTCCCATCTTCACAGCTATGGCCAAGCTTATACGCAAGTGCACACAATGTATCCCAGAACTGCTTTGTGTGCTGGGACACTAGTCCTCAGAGCATATATCCCATCAGCTCCAATTTAATTGCTCCCCAAAACACTGGAAGAGCACACCCAGTTCTGAGGAGGGGTCACCAGACCCGAAACGTTAACTCTGTTTTTTCCATCACAGATGCTGCCAGACCTGCTGAGCTTTTCCAGCAACTTTGTTTTTGTTCCTGATTATAAATTCATACTTGTTTTAGGAATAAGGCCTTCAGACAATGCTGTTAATATGGCCATAACACGATAGTTTAGAAGGTGTGATTACAAAGGATAGATAACAGAATGTTGGTAATACTTAATATAAACAAAATCAAGATTATTTTGCAAGAACTAAAAATAAAAATGATGCAAATCAGGACCATTTCCTTTTACCTGTTCATGCAAATGTCAAATTGTTGACTTTATTGGCCAGTGCTGGTTGTCTTTCCTCAGTCTGGCTGTGGCAATGTCAGGGCACTGATGTTTTATGATTTCCAGCTTTGATGTCTCAATAACAAGTAGTATGGATTTGGTCATCTATATGCATGCCTGAGATGACAATCACTACGTTTAGACATGCTGAAATGTTGAGTTCATCTTTACTGCAGTAATTAATTGCAACTGCATAAGATATAAACATAACTTATTTGCAAAGTAATTTGTTCCGATGATATTTTCAGGATTTTCCACAAACAATGATGCAGTTTAGAAACCATTCCGGAAAAATTAATATCAAGTGTGTTTTTCATTTCTTCAAATAGTTTTGCTGATAAAAACACATCATTTCAATTTTGACAAGTTATGCCTATCATATGAGCTTCACCCAATCAAAGAGCAGAAAGTGCCTTCAGGTTTTCTCTGTCAATAGGCAATGTTTCAGTAGCTGGAAGGGCTAGTTGGAAACCTGCAACTTATTAGATCATTTTTCATTCATACTCAATAAAATAAAGTTTTGAAAGAGCTATCTCAATGATTGGACGAATTACTGTGAAATAAAAAGAAAACATTCATAACTTATTATCCGCAGAAAGAAAATTCCGACTCCTACATCATGTTTTCATTTATAATTTGTCGGGATAACAAATTAGTGCTTAGTAAATGATCTGCTTTTAAAACTCTGTTGCAACATGACACAAATATTGCTGCATACTTCCTCTGCAATATGTATACATTGATGTAGCCAAAAGCCCAAAGCCTTAAATTAGTGGGCGAGGAACATATTCTGATCTTAGTGATCACCTATGGGGTAAAATGTGAAATATGAGTTGCATTATAACCACACACTTTTCCTTCAAAGATATTGGCTGAAGGTTACAGTTACTAATACAACTTGTTCTAAAACCAAAATATGCAGTTTTCTTTCTTTATTTGAACCTCCCATTTGATGATCTTTCAGTTTGGGTTTAAATTGATAGTTTAAAAGCTACTCTCAAAGAGAAACTTACACCAACTGATTCAGATGTCATTTCTCAACAAATTCCAGTCATTATTTTGTGAAAGAAAAATTATGGAAATGTAAGCTAGTATCTTAATAACTGAAATTGCAGGTCTTTGCTGGCTGGGTAGTTTTGAAGTCCCTAGTCTAAGAACATAGGAAGTGATTATGGTTTATATTGCGAATATCTTATCCAGACTGCAGTCTTTCTGTACCATGTTCACAATTCGAGATACTCCCCAGAGAAAACAAATTCAGTTTAAAGTGTGTTTTCTCTCTTTGCAACCTCTTTGACACCTAATCAGGTGTGACACTCCAGAGTGTCTCTCTTTCTGCAGCCATTTTAACTCTATAATAAAACCAAGAACTGCAGGCGCTAGAGAACTGAAACAAACAAAAACAGAAATTGCTGGAGAAACTCAGCAGATCTGGCAGCAACCATGGAGAGAAGATAGAGTTAACATTTTGAGTCCAGTGACCACAGTCCAGGTCTGGAGAAGGGTCACTGGACTGAGAAAGTTAATGCTGTTTTCTCTTCACAGACGCTGCCAGGCCTGCTGAATTTCTCCAGCAATTACTGATTCTTTTTCTTTTTGATTCTATAGCCTTGCTTTTTAAAAAAAAGTTATATTAAATATCGATAGGTCCAAAGGTGATTCAGGGTCATGATCAATGGTCACGGCAATCAATAAAGCCATTTGAATCCACACATCATCATAACCAAACATGGGTATCAGAGAAGAAGAGAAGTCTGAGTAGCTGCTCATACCAAGGCAACATCATGCCAAGTGTACAACATATCTCAGTTACCATTTTCTTCTGAGGTTGGGCAGAAACCTTTCTGTGGTCTGACTGAGTTTTCCGATAAGATTCCTGGTTTGCCTGAAGTGAGGACCTGATGGTGAACTTGCCAACTCGCCTTCTCACTCTTCTGTCCTACAGTGCATTGCTAGGGACTGATTAAGTGCTCATGGTGAGTACTGTTGAGCAGAGATGGGGTGAAATCCCAGCAGCAGGAATGCTGCAGAGGAAGATATACACCCAAATGAGTATCAATTTGGAGGAAGGAAATACAGAAATACAAACCCTCCAACACTGTTACACAAAGCACATCAACTGAAAAGCACCAGACAGAAGGCAACTCATTAACACAGCATTGTGAGATGGACATCTTCAATGAAGAGCCTGTATAATTCTTAGTGTCTGACTTGTATTGACACTCAATAATGTATGAAATGTCTTGAAAAGATATGCGAGGATTTTTGTTCGAATTAAGCTAATCTTGCTCACATGGTACAGGCAGTCCCTGGATTGAGAATGGCTTCTGTTCTTGACTTTGTTCACAAGTCAATTTGTACACAAGTCAGAACACAATTCAGGAGAATATAACATAGCTATTCATAAGTTCAAGATACGTTCACATTTCATATCTTTAAAATTACACCTCTGTATGGGATTGCAATGCAGACTGTGCTGAAGCCAAAATTTTTAATTCCCCGGCACAGAATAGCATGGTCACACCCTAACTGTGAACTACTGAGCTAATTATGTACCTCAAGATAATTGGGGATTTGCTCATGATCATGGCATTGAAACATTTAAGGATGGGGAGAGGGGAATCTGATAGAAACTTGCAGAATATTGACAAGCTTGGATAGAGTAGATGTGGAGAAGATGTTTCACTAGTAGGCGAGACTAGGACCTGAGGACATAGGCCTCAGAGTGAAGGGACGACACTTTAGTACTGAAATGGGGAGGAATTTCTTCAGCCAGAGAGTGGTGAATCTGTGGAACTCACTGTCACACATTGAATGTATTTAGGACAGAGATAGACAGGTTCTTGATTAGGCAGACGTTCAAAGATTTCGGGAAGGTAGGAGAATGGGTTGAGAAACATATCATCCACGACTGAATGGTGGGCTGGACTCAATAGGCCAAATGGCCTAATTCTGCTCGTATGTCTTATGCTCTTATAGACACTGTTTCAACGAAACTAGTAAACAGCTTATGAAATGGATTCTCAACCTAATGTCTCTAATTTCCCTTGTTTGCATATTCTAAACAGATTCTGCCCTGACTGCCAGAATTTATTTCTTCTCATGCCTGTTGTCTGTTTGTTTCGCCTCAAAGGAGATTATTCGATCTTTGATGGTCAACATTTGCAGTTTCATAAATCTGGGAACGGTCATGAAGGCATCAAATTAACACACACAGCAACAACGCAACATCTACTTTATCAATGAAATAAAGTCATTGTGGAAAATGCCAATAGTTACATTATCTTTTTGATCCATTAAAGTGCAACTGCATTTGCTGCAATAGTTATTCAGAATAGTTACAGGAACCCAGTGATTTTTTTTCAATTCCATTGAAATGCGCTTTACAAATAAGCAAATATTATAGATACTTTGTATTCCGTGGCATGCTTGTTTTTCGAGTGCATTGTGTTTCTCTTTGGTTTGCTGCATAATTAAACCCATCAGGCATGAAATACCTAACATCAAAGCAAATATACTTCATAATGAACCTTAAAGTGATGTTCCTATCTCCAGGCAATATTAAAAAGCTGCACTGCCTTTATGATTAAATTGGTGAATACATACGGAAATACACACTCGAAAGGTGATTTGATCGTCCACTAGGTACAACGGTTGTTCCCCACCAAACTCAGTTGAGTTTCGGTATCAAGGGCTGGATAACACCTTAGCCAATCGACATAGACATAAGTAATTTTATTCCATCAAAACTAAAATTTTTGAGTTGATCAAAGAGCTTTTTTCAAAAAAGGATAATAGTCCATGTATGTCATTAAAGAATGAAAGTACATGAAGATATTATCCTGCTATATGTTGGTACCGGCTGCCCTAACAGGCTGAATTCTCATCAATCTATGGGACTTTCAATTCAATAGAGCTGTTGACTGATCCATCTCATATCAATATTGTTAAGTGTGTAAGTTGCAAAAATGTTTGATTGTCTCACAAAGATATTTCCTTTAATATGAAATAACTTGAAAAAGCATTGGTCTTGTGACCAACGTAAACAGTGGCCCAGTAAAAATTGCATTGCAAAAGCAACTTTCTGTAATTACTTTGCTGTTTCATCTGTGATGCAGGAAAAGAATGATTGTTCTAGATATTGTTGAATGGTTAGAATTGTCTGCTATTCAAATTTAAATTTTTGTTTGTTTATTAACTCTCTGAAATTTATTGTTACAGTCCCTGTGGAGATCAATCACTGTTAAAAAGTCCTATGACTTTCCCAGCAACCTACGCAATGTTTTTAGAGATGAGATGTCTTTCAGACCAAGGTTTCATGTTTTGAGGTGCTTACTGTAATAAACAAATCAGAATTGATTAAACAATATTTAGTAGGAAACAAATACAATCTGTGCGTTTATTAACATGACAGAATCTCCATGCAGCATTCATGCATTACAATGCACTCTAAATAGACAGGTAGTCTTGAGTTAAAGCTCAAAGCTCTTCATGGATCTAATAAGATCTCTTAACCCTGCTTCACCAATGTGAATCTTCCAGTGCCCCTTTAAACAAGGTACTCTTCACTCAACCCTTCAAGACCAACTGGATTGAATCCCCATTGCAAGGTTCTCTTTGGAGAATTTGTGCACTCTAACACTGCACAATCCTTGTTTCCTCAAACATTGGATCCATCCTCAAAGCTTTCTGCTTTGTGGTCACCCCAAAAGCAATCTTCTACTTCTCCTTGGTGCTGCGTGTCCATTCTTAGTCTTCTGTCGTCCAAAAAATTCAGTGTGACTGTTTCTACCTCTACCCCATGTCACATCTGCCTGTCACCAGGTAACGTTCAGTACAACTTCACACCATCACACCATTCCAAGACATTTTGTTTTACCTTACATCAAAAGAGAAGGAGATGAAAAGTCTAGAAAGTCTAGCGGGTCATAACTATCCATAATTGCAATTTAATTAATAAAGAATCTTTAAAGAAACATGTTGAAGAATGACTCGAGGGATTATTTTTCTTCTGCAAATTCCTTAAAATATTTGAATTCCATTGAAAAAATGTAACTGAAGGCAAAGTTTTTGTTTTGGCACAAATTGTACTTGCAATTATGCAAGTTTTTGTCAAATCTTTTACTTGCTGAAACTCATTTATATATGATCAAGTATAAAATCTGCCATGAGCAATCAGACAGCATACTGGAATGAATTCATTAAAAATGTCTTTAAGTAATATTCCTGAATATATTTAAGAGTGATAACTGATGGTGTGATTTATACAGCTGAAGACAGGTTTATTACAAAATAAGCATTTTAATCAGAATGTCTTATCTACCACTTGCGAGTAACCCAATCTTAAGTAACTTAAAATAACAAAATAAATTATGTAGAGCCATTTACTAGCTTCATTGCTATAAGGCAGTCCATTTCGGAGTAAGCTTAACAAGAAAATACATTCAAAATCTTTTAAAACATGCTTGCATGTTTCCTTATATGGAACAACCTCCCTGACCAATATCAGCAGAAATCAATTGGATCAAAATGTTAGGAACACAGGAAGTCACAAACAAAATTTTCATAACAAACCCCATGACTCAAATGAGCTTCCACGGAAAGAGTGGGCCTTGCCTATTAGGTTCAGGGTAAGCCAGGGCCCCTCTACAGCCAACCTCCTCCACTGAGGCCAGAGTACAAATCCCTTATACACTTATGGAGAGACACAAACAATGCTGCACATTATTGAGGAGTGTGCTTTTCACAGACTAGGTCATGGACTAATCACCCTAAACCTACAATATGAGAAGGCTATCCCATGTCTTCAGAGATTTGTATTGTGAAGTAACAAACAACGATAACTTTGTAGGAGCTGGAATCTGTTGCTGGAGATCACAGCGGGTCAGACAGCATCCATGAAGAGAGAGCAAACTAACATTTCAAGTCGAGATGACTTTTCATCTCGAGCTGAAGTGAAGTGTGGAGGGGACAGCATTTATGCAATAGTTTGGGGGGGGGAGTTGCGGGTGGTAGGCGTAGGGTGCTGGTGGAGAAAAGTTGTTGATAGTTTAAATTAAGTGATCGGAATGTGAGAATAGCAGAACAATGGTGTGTCTCCTGCAAGACTTGAAAGGGCAGACATTGGGGTGAGGAGAGGGGAGAGAGGACATGATAACAAGCTAAAAGAAAGGGAAGAAATGGTTCACAATTTAAAAGTGTTGAACTCAATATTAAGTCCAGAAGGCTGTAAAGTTCCTAGTCTGGAGATGAGTTGTTGTTCCTGCAGTTTGCGCTGTGATTCACTAGAATACTGCAGTGTGCCTCTCAACAGCAACTTCCCATGTAACTGTAGAAGGTGCAACATCTGCCCCTTCACCACCTCCCTGGTCACCATCCAAAAGCCTAAACGGTCTTTCCAGGTGAGGTAGCATTTCACTTGTACCTCCTCCATCATCTGTCACTGGTAGACCGATCTCAGCAGGGGTAGGGACAGCTATCTACTTCTCCTCCACAGATCAACTTGAACTGCGATGTGGCAGAAACATTGATATTCATTTGTTTTAATCTTGCACCCATTCTTGATGCATAAAAGTGCTCCATCCTAACACCATTTGTGTAAGCTGTAAATATTCAGCACATAAACCAAGATTCCAGTGCAAGAGCAGCTCAGAGCCATGCTCCCACTCTGTTGTCATTGACTAATACTGTATGTGTCAACGAGCTCACTCACTGCTACCCAGCAACCTCCAATCTTGTCCACATTCACTCATCTGAGATTTTTGAAGCAGGAAATAAATGTCTATTAAATTCTCTCGGTTGGCTTTTCAAAAAAAAAGCCAACATCAATGACAAATCCAGTAGACTCCCAGGCATACTGGCAGGGGAATGTAGATTTTTTAATCAATCTGTTCAGGGATGCTATTATACACCTGCTGGAGGTGTGAGACTTGAACCTGGGCCTCCTAGTCTAGGAGGTAGATACTACCCAGAGGTAAGGGCACTACTACTGTGCCACAAGAGACACCTTATGGGAAAGTAGATAACATTAGCTGAAATCCTTAAGGCTTTGTTCTGGTGATGTTAAAGACTGCCACAAAAAGGGAGTTTAATTGAAAGTTAAAAGTTTTCAAAGAAAATGGACCACCAGTTTATTTTGTATCATGTAAAAAGGAAACCATGAGGATAAAGCAACAGTGCATTTTTTATTGTATAAAATGTTATTTAGAAATAAAAATACTGTTGTTTCTCATGTCATGTCAAGAGCAATGTCTACATAGAGAATAGGAAAACAAGACCCAAACAACTTGTATGCTCATAACTATTCATACGGTAGATGCTCTTTTTTAAATAACTTAAGTTCTTTGTTTCAATTGGAGCAATTTTTCAGTAACACATGAATGTCTTAGTACCATCAGTTATAATAGGAGAACATGTATTTTCAATGAACAAAATTAATTGTTTCCCAGGATAATGGATTTTATATTTTCCTCTGCTAGGGACATCTCAAAGTAATTGATTTACGTACAATGGAGACATCCTCTGCAAATAATAATGTTATACCAATGCACCCCTTCAACTACACCAAGGGCAGCTCCAACTACCAAAAGTCTCTTGTCAGTGCCCCAACCATTCTCCATTAACATCAATGATGTCAGATGCCATTCTTCATGTAACCAGCAACAGAAATAACACCTACTTGATCAGCAAAGACAGAAACATGATGAACAGGGAGGCTGGATGATTTTGGGGAACCTGGGAAACCTTTTTGGATTCCCTACAACAGTGAGACAGCAGTCTGAAAAGCTATGCATTGAGACAAGGCCACAAGACATGAAAACAAGTTGAGCTCAAGGCAGAACATTGCATAGCAGAAGTGATCTGACTTAATTAAATTTAAAAGAAACTATTTGGTGCTTAGTTGGAGATGCAATAAGAGCTGATCAGCAGGAATCTAACCAAGCAAATAAACAACCTAATAGATCTTTCTCAGAACGAATACCTAACTTTTAGTTGATAGTTTAATACTAATTACACCATTTTCCAAAAAGAAAATTGAACACTTGAATACAAAATTTGCTTTGCTGTCAGAGGATCTTAAAATTAGATTAAGACTTGAATATGTAAAATTATTAATTTAAAATGTTGGCTGACTTTTGACTTCATTAAACTTTCATCTTTTATTGAATTTTACTTCTAATTTGGCCAACTTACCAATGATTCTGACAATGAATGCCATAAAGTTAACAAACAATAACCTTTTATCTGTATGTACCCTTGATTGAAATATAGTGATTTCCAGTGAACAAGGGAAATCTGGAATATTTTTGTTCTAATAACATGTTGCTATCTTGGTTCAAAATTTATGCCATTGTCTTATTTAATTGCTTCTTCTCTTAAGACAATCTACTTTTCTCCTGTTCAAAATGCCTCTGTGGAAAGAAAAATCGAACATTTCAAAAATTCGGAAACTTCAATGTGATTAAAAAAATTAGTTTAAAGATTTGCTGTAATGATTTAAATTGTTCTTGGTATGTGAATAGAAGCTTTGGATAAGTTCAACTAAAGTTAAAATGATCTGATATCTAGATAAGAGCAATTAATTCAAATGAGCCGTTATTGACTTCAGAAAAATAAAGTTGAAGAAGAGTAATATTCAGCTTGAAACATTGGCCAAGATGTAGTGTTCTCTGCACTAAGTTTGGGTGACGATGCCTTGAGGGGCATCTAAAGCACTATCCCCTGGCCATGTCATTGAGGAGAGCTACTGGATCAAGCTCAAATTACCCACCTAGGAATTGACTGGCTCGCCATAATATGGATTCCAGGGCCTGAGAAAAGAGGGTATGTCAGGGGCCAAGATATGAGGCCTGGTGCCCTTGAAAACCCACTGTGCTTGGTTCAGGTGGGAGCTGTTATCCTTGGGTCAGGGATGGGGCCACTGAGTTAGCGTCAGAGGTTGGGGCAAGGGTGGGGCAAGAAGCAGCACTGGACCCTGTGATTTCTGCTCCTTTCTCTGCCAGAGGCTCCCAGTCAATCACAGGCTGACACTTCCTAAGAGCTGGAGATCATTACTGGAGGCTCAGGCTGCTTAGCCAAAATTGGCTGTAACAGTGAGAAGGTAATGAATATCTTTTAGGAGACCACAGGACCAGGAGAAGGGGATAGGGGGATTGAAACAAGGGCATGGGGTGGCTTTTTGCAACTCTACTTATTCCCCAGTTACCCTGGAATTAGGACAAGTTGAGCTCCCCACCAAGGCAGTCTTGCCTGTTGAGAAAGAAGCAATGTTTCTAACCTGCTGGGAAGGCTGGTATTCATGTTGGTGTTGGGTTAAGGACCTTAAATGGCCATTTATTGTCCACTTAAGAATTTTAATTGGTGGCAAGTTGGTCTTCCCAACTATAATCTGATTGCTGGGATGGCAAGAAGGGGTGGTAACCTTTCTGGTGTCAACCTGCTTAAGTATTTACCATTCCTACCACTTCTCCACCTCTGGTGTCCCAAAATCTTAAAGACTGTAGTGGTTCAAGAGGGTAGGTCTCACCAACACCTTTTCCAGGACAGTTGGAGACAGGTAATAAATTATGGCCTAGGCAGTAATGCTCACAGCCCATTAATGAACAAGAATACTGTAGAACCTCAATCTGTGAATCTGTCCACCATCCTCAAAGTTACATTGTCGATGATAATTCATGAGAACATGGCACCATCCTGGACCCAGGACATTTGTCATCCTGATTCTGACAGGCATTTAATGAATTTGACATGACAATCTACCCTGAGGCACTGTTCCCTCCCTCCTACAGAGACAGAGAAGTTTGTGCAGGTTACTGTGCCTGAAGAGTGGTATAGCATTAGCACCTGGAACTTTGCCTGTAGCAAGTAAGTCAATAGCTTTGCTAAGCTCCTACATGGTGGGTCTGCTATCCAGCTCTACCATGAAAGATAGGCTTTCTATGGCATCTAGAGCTAATTAGGTGAATGTGTTTCTCCTAAAACACAACTCAGAGTAGCCACCTCTTCAACTATTTATTGTGGTTGGTGACGTCCTAATTTACCACTGTTTCCAATGGAACTCTTTTCTTTGCTCATGGATCTGTCACTTTTTTGAACTCTTCAAACATGTCCCTTGAATCTCCTCTGTTAAAGGACATCTGGATATTCTGGCCAAATTGTAGCCTAGCAGTAGGTTGGATTTTATTTTCAGTGGCTTTTAAATGCAGTCTGAGACTTTTCACTTGGCTCATTGGTCCAAACAGAGAGCTGAATTCCAGAGGTGAGGTGAGAGGGACCGGCCTTGAGATCAAGGCTACATTAGACTTCAGTGTGGCATTCAAGAGCTTTAGCAAAAGTATAATCGATGGGAAGCAAAGGAAAACCTCTCCACTGGTTGGAGCCATATTTGGCACCTAGGAAGGTGGTAGTGGTTTTTTGGAGGGCTGTCATCACAGTTGTAGGACATCTCTGCAGGAGTTCCTCAGCATGCTGTTTTTGGCCCAATCATCTTCAGTTGTTTCATCAATCACCTTCTCACCATCATATTGCCAGAAGTGGGGACAATCACTGGTGATTGCATAATGTTCAGCATCATTTCAAACTCCTCAGATACTGAAGTAGTCTGTGCCCAAATGCAACAAGACCTACACAATATATGGGCTTGGGCTGACAAGTGCAAGTGATATTCACACTACACAAGTGCCAGGCAATGACCATCTCCAACAAGAGAGAATCTAACCATCACCCCTTGACATTCAATGGTATCACCATCACTAAATCTCCCACTACCAATATCCTGAGGATTACCATTGACCAGAAACTGAATTGGGCTGGTTATATAAATACTGTGGCTAAAAGACAGGTCAGAGGCTAGGCTTGCAGCCAATAACTCACTTCCTGACTCCCCAGATCCTGTCCATTGTCTCCAAGGTACAAGTCAGCAGTGCAATGGAATAATCTCTACTTGCCTGGATGGATGGAGCTCCAATAAGACTCAAGAAGCTCAACACCATCCAGGGTAAAGCAGACTGCTTGATTGGCTTCACATCCACAAACACTCACTCCTCCACCACCGATACTCAGCAGCAGCAGTATGCACCATTTACAAGATGCACTGCAGAAATTCACCGAGACTCCTTTGACAGCACTGTCCAAACCCCTGACCACTACCACCTAAAAGCACAAGGATAGCAGATACATGGGACCACCACCACTTGCAAGGTACCCTCCAAGCCATTCACCATCCAGACTTAGAAATATACTATCATTCCTTCTGTGTCGCTGGGTCAAAATCCTGGAACTGTCCCCTTAACATCAATGAATGCTGGCCCAGCCAGCATGCCCACATCCTGGGAGTGAATTTAAAAAATCTCTCTTTTAATGAATGAGATCGGACTACTTAGCTTCAATGGCAGTTTCTATCACAGTGATGTTAGCTGTAACTCTCTCAATATTTTTCCACTCCTGCTTCCCATTTGATGAGCAGGCAGTCCAGCAGGTGGTTAAATTGTAGAAAAGAAGAGAAAGGGGTGTGGGAACTGGGCAGATGAATGAGATTAGTATACAGGTCATGTGGAGGACAAAAATCAGCATGGGCCAGTGTGGACTGAGCAATGTGCTCCTACGTTTGATTTCTGTGTAACTCTAGGTAATGAAAGATATGATGTAGCATCTTGTGGAATGTTTGTAGCCGGAGCAGTGCTTGTAGTTGCAACGATGAATTTCTCAGCACTTCATCAAACGTACAACTGAATGTTGTCCCAAATTACACTCTTCTCCTGCACAATATGTTCAGGAGGATATGTTCACAATATTTTCCAAATTCATAGCATGATAATTTATTGATCAGTTCTTTCAAAGTAATTGCATGTTTACAATAACATTCTTGCTAATTGAATGGAAATGGATGGGGCCACAACACTACAGCACTATGTCAAAGATGGCATTCAATGCCATTTAACCACTTGTAGCATTTCACAGCTTAAAAATTTATGAGAGATCTATAATGAGCAAAATCTTACCTTTGGTACAATGAGGTGTTGTTTATGACCCCATTCACTTTCTTTACAGCATTTCCTGTTTCTTGAAGAAACAAAATTTCTCAGCACATTCTGCCAGAAGCGAAACTCACCCAGAGATCTTACATGCCAGAACACCACAGAAAGCTGCTTACTTACCATGCAGTACCACTTGTGAAATCATAGATGGAGATCTTAAATTCTCCTGATACTTGTGGCAAAAAGACAAGGCTTTGTGCCTGCAGCTAGCTCTGAGAATTAACCTGATGCCATACAGAGAACTTTTCACAGAGATTCTAAAGAAACAATGCTCAGAATAGAACATTATGCCACTTTTCATGAACATTGAATTAAGTCTACATTACCAGAACAATCACAGTACTAAAGGAAGAGGCTTTGGAAATACTGGATGCATTGACAGTCATCTTCCTAAATTTGATAGACTCTGGAGCAGTTCCTATAGATTGCAGGATGGCGAATGTAACCCCACTATTTGTAAAGGCAGAGAAACAAATAAAGAGCTTTGGACTAGTTAACCAGACATCAGCAGTGGGGAACAAAATGCTGTAGGTTATTACAAACAATGTGATAACAGATCTCTCAGAAAGCATTAAAGGGATTGGACAAAGCCAGCATGGGTGTTAGAAAGGCAATTTATGGTAAACAAATCTACTGGAGTTCTTCATGAGTTAACTAGTAGAATAGGTAAGGAAGAATTAATGGGTATGTTGCATTTGGATTTTCAGAAGTCTTTTGATAAGAGGTTAGTGGACAAAGTTAAAACACATTGAATAGGGAGACTAATATATTGGCCTGGATTGAGAATTGGTTGACAGACAGGAAACAGAGATTGGGAATAAATAGATATTTTTCCTGGTGGCAACGGGTGGCAAATGGGATATTGTAAGGATTAGTGCTTGGATTCAGCCTTTTCACAATACATATAAGTGACCACGATGAGGGAGCAAAATGTAACACTTCTAATATTGTTGATAACTAAAAACTAAGGATTACGAGTAGTAAGGATGATGTAAGGAGGCTTCAAGGTGATTTAGACAATTTGAATGTGTGGACAAACAAATGGCAGATACAGTACAATGTGGCTAAATATGAAGTTTTACACTTCAGTGTGAGAAATAGAACCGCACAGTATTATTTAAGTGGCAATATATTGGGAAATGTAAATGTCTAAAGGGATCTGGGTGCTGCCAAACACCAGTCAATAGATAGGCAATTGGGAAGGTAAATGATATATTGGCCTTCGTTGCAAGAGTTCAGAAGTAGGGATGCATTACTTCAGTTATACAGAGTTTGGTGAAACAACACCTGGAGTATTGTGAGCAATTTTGGTCTCTCTACATAAGAAAGGATAGACTTGCCTGAGGGATTGCAGTAGATTTGACTGGACTGATACCAAGGATGGCAGGACTGTACTATGTGGACAAATTGGTTTGACTATGCCTGTGTTCACTAGAGTTTAGAAGGATGAGAGGGGATCTGATTGAAATGTTTATAATTCTAACAGGACTGGACTGACTAGCCACAGAGAGGAGGATTTTCCTGGTTGAGGAGTCTTGAACCAGGGGTCACAGTCTCAAAATACAGGGTAAACAATTTAGGACTGAGATGAGGAATTTTTTCACCGAAAACGTAGTGAACCTCTGGAATTCTTCACCAAAGGAGGTTGTGGGGGTCGAGTCATTGAGTGTATGCCAGAAAGAGGCAAATACATTTTTAGATTTTAAAGGCACGAAGGGTATGGGGGATAAACAAGAATATGGCATCAAGATAGAGGATCAAAGAATCATACTGTATGGTGAAGCAGGATCAAAGGGCTGAATGGTCTACTTCTGCTCCCTGTTTATATGTTTCTATGTAACAATGCATCTTAACATCAAAACCATTTTGTGCTCTGATTGTAGCTATAACAATTCACAAACACCCATATATCCCAAACAAACGATTACGCTAAGACCATCAGTTCAATTTTGGTTGGCTCAGAATTATTAGTTATTTTCAATCTTGAGCTCACTCCTTCTTTCTAAAAGTCCCTCAAAATGAGTAGGACACTGTCCATGAAGTAAAATTGTCACAGCCTCCATGTGGAGTCTTTATGAAAGAGGTGGAGGCTGTTGCACTGCAGCTACCATGTGCTTCTAGCTGACCAGGACAATCTCCTTCACTTGCTGCCTTCCTTAGATGTATAGGAAGTAGTTAATGGACAGATAGCCATAAAGTGCTGAGTTCACCCAGAGTGAACACAGCCTACTCCATCACAGAAACCAGTCTTCCACCCATTGACTCCATCTATACTTCCTGCTGCCTCAGGAAAGCAACCAACATATTCAAAGACCCCTTTTTCCCTTGTTACACTCTCTTCCACCTTCTTCCTTCAGGCAAAAGTTATAAAAGTTTGTATACATATACGAATAGATTTAGGAGCAGCTTCTTCCCCGCTGTTATTAGTCTTCTGAATGGACCTCTCAAATTTTAAACTTAATGCTGATCTCACTCCCTGGTGAACTTCTCTGCAGCTGTAACTTTGGTATCCTTCGCTCTGCTCTATTACCTTAATGCACTTTATATGGTGTGATCTGCTTGTACTGCATGCAAAACAAAACTTTTCACTCCACCTAGGTACATGTGGCAATAATAAATCAAATCAAATGAAAGATTTTGGCTCAGAAGTCGGGATGCAACTCATTGCACTACAACAAACATTTCCTATTATAAACTGCTGCTCACTGGAAGCTGGGTATTGGTTACCTTAGAAACAGGTTGATTTTGCAGAAGACCCTTGCGGCAAACAAAAATTGGAGGCTTTCATTCCATCTTTGTGAATTGGCTTTAAACATGGGTCCTACAAATAAAAAGGGTGTCTTGTTTTGGTATAACATTCTCTCCAGTTATAGTGATATTATTATCATCTAACAGCTCAATTTGAGAGCTTAATGTTCAAGGATAATGCCTTCACATATTGGACCACTTAGGATTCTGTGCATAAATCTCATTCTGTGCAATAAGCTTCCAATTATGTTTAAAATCACAAAATATCTTGCAGCAACTTAATGAATGTTTTCCCTGATCCTTGAGCCCCCTTATTTCAATGCTTAAATTTGAAATTAGTTTGAATTCACACGAGTGTGGAACTGTAATAGGAAATTTAATTAGTTACTGCCTTCAACCTTCTCAGAAGTATTGCAACAATTTCACCCTGTAATTTAAGTGCTAAAAGTCAGCAGGGGTATCACAATAAATGAGGGAACTGCACATAATCACCCTCCTCTGCCTAACAATAATGCAGTTAAGTCATATTTACACCTCATTAAACTGATAATAAGACACGCTGGGTGGATAAAATTGTTTAAAGGCATATTACAAATGATTCTTCAACAGGAATAGTTAAGGATTAGCTGTTGTTAGAAAACTTTCAAATTTTTTTTTGAATAATTTCCTTCCTAACTTCCTCCCCCTTCTGAAATCATTAACTCAGTCTGGTATAATAAAACAAAGAACTGTGGATGCTAGAGATCTGAAACAAACAAAACCAGAAATATTGGTTAGAGACAGAAAAGACCGCAGATGCTGGAATCCAAGGTAAACTGAAATCCTGAAGAAGGGTAAATACCCAAAATGTTGACTGCTCCTTTCTTCCAGATGCTGCCTGGCTTGTTGTATTCCTCCAGCCTCCTGTTTGAAAACCAGAAATATAGTTTGTTTCTCTTTTATTTTGTAAACTAAATCTGCTTTGTGGTTTTAATGAAGGCAACTAGTGTTGAATAATATTCAGTGGTGGTCCAGACCATTGGTTAAGTGAATGTGCAGTCTGGACGAGACCAATTTATTTCCAAACCTGAATATATACATTTCCAATTTCAATAGTTGACCCCTTCCCAGGACTCAAGCTACTGACATTAATTTCAGTCATAGCAGCCTTTAGAAATGATTAATTAAGACACAACCAACTAATTGAACTAACACTTTCTTAGTTCCAATATTTATAGACAATAAAGTTGTTTAGCAATATTATTAACCTTTGAAGTTTCTTCTATGTATTTCACGTTTTTTAATAAAATGCAACAAATAGCCTTCATTAGTGTGTATATGATATTTAGTTGTTTATCATGTGTATGGAGAACACTTTTTAAAATGTTCCCCCTCAAAATTTTAATTAAATTCTATGTGTAGGTGTACATCTCCTGCTCTGCCTCACTGTTGCTGCTTTCATCCCTGCCCCTTTGGATACTGTCACAGACCCGTAGAGATTGTCTGTGCTGCTAGCAATGATATCTTGCAGATTCATTGCAATTAAAGGCCAACTACTGATGACAATGGGCCTCTAGCTGTGCCATTGGCTGGAAACAGTCTGGACACAACCCACACCATGTTAGAAATAAGACTTGACCCCAATATGTCTAGAATTGACCTGCCTTTACCTAACCAGAATGAAGCAATCACTTGCAGGTTCTGGCTTGTAAATCAAAATGAAATCGCAAATGAAATAATTATAACGCATCTTTAGCAGTGCACGCAAGTTGGAATATTTAGTCCTAATGCAAACATACTCCATAATCTTCCCTTTTCATATATCTTACTATATCTTAACTTGTTGGTAGACTGCAGAATACCCTTGTTACTTGAGAGCTGGAATTTGGCACTATAATCTTTGACTATTTCCCTACCCATTTCATGGACAGCTCAATTATCAACAACAAAGGGGTAGGGATCCTGTAGATTTCTCACATGGCAATTCATTACCAAATAATTATTTAAAATTTACATTACAATATTAAAAACCAAGGCAGTACACAGTGGGTAATAGTTCTACCTTCTTGTTTGCTGCTCCAAGAACTCATTTCAATTCACAAATGTCTTGTTTTGAATCACATGAACACTTATGATCCAATTACATTTGAATAACATCTTGTTTCAATAAAAGACAACAAGGTGCAGAGCTGGATGAACACAGCAGGCCAAGCAGCAT
>NC_063354.1:32715948-32756421 GCF_021869965.1 Rhincodon typus
ATGCTGCTTGGCCTGCTGTGTTCATCCAGCTCTGCACCTTGTTGTCTCGGATTCTCCAGCATCTGCAGTTCCTACTATCTTTGTTTTAATAAAATGTGGGTATGAGGCAGACTATCAGATTTACTCCCATTAAACTTAACAACAATAAAATAGCTTGTATCTCTAAAGTACCATTAACATTGAAAAACATCTCAAGGTACTTCTCTGAAGCGTAATCATACAAAGCTGGATGAGATTCAATGAAGGAGAATATAAGAGTAGTGAGCAAAAATGTCCTCCACGAACAAGGTCTTAAGGAGGATCTCTAAAGGATGTGAAGAGGAAAAACAGTAACAACTTGCATATGTCTAGCACTTTAAAATAATAAGATATCCCAATTCATTTCACAGAACCACTTTAAAACAAAATTAGACATTGAGCCCCATCAGAAGATAATCAGGGAAATGACCAAATACTTGATCAAAGAACAGATTTTGAGAATTGTCTTAAAGAAAGTGAAAGGACACATCTTATGAAGGAATTTCCAGACTGTAGGACTGAAACAGCTACGGGCATGATCACCAATGGCTGGACAGATAGAGAGGAGGCCCACACCAGGCCAGAGTTGGAGGAACATGGATTTCTGGTAGGTTCTAGGACCAGAAGGAATATAAAGATATAATAATGGTACATTAGCATTACTTTATTCAAGAAATGTATTCAGAGCCCAAAGAATGAATTGCACTGTGACATGCATTGCAAATGCAGTTGAAAACATGCAAACATATGTAGCAACAAAGCATACAAACGAGATCTGCAGGGTATTAAAAAAAGGATAATCTTGAACTAAAAAGATATAAAATAGCAAATCCTACAAAAACAAAATTACAAAAAAAAAGGTTTACATGCGCTGGAGTACTTGTAAAATGCAACATTTGTGAAGGACCCAAATCAATAAGGAATAGGGTTATATCTGTCTTATATACTCAATTAAGTTGAACAATTTGGGTAACCAAAACTTAAAAAAACATAAACATGTGGTTCAGAATTTTATACTTGAGGCATCAAGGGACCAGGAGTCAATATACATCACAAGCACAAAGATGATGGATGAATGGACTTATTGACTGTAGAGTCTTGAATAAATCAAAGCTTGTATTAGGTGGATAATGGGAGCCATTCTAAGGGAGTATTGGAATAGTTGCATCTGGATGTGATAAATGATTGGATGAAAATTTCATTAATTCAGCTCAGCAATGTATGTTTTTCTTACAAAGTAGTTTTCAGAAAGGCATCACATCCAATTTCTAGACCAATTCTTTCTCTGCTTTTTAAAATTGTGTTTTTCAACATTTGGACAATTTGCGCTACTTCATAATTTCTTCTGCCAATGTGTCTTTTGACTCTTAATTGATTTTTGACAGATCTTCATACAGCAGATTTTAAATCAGGATATATGTTCCAGACTTTATTTCCAGCGTCTTCAGGAACTGACGGTTGGCCCCTGTGGACAACTTCAGAATTGTTTTTCCCACGTACTGCACTTCATTTTAAAAAGTTTGTAGGGATGCTTTCATCCAAAAGATTAATTGCATTATACGGATTTCAAAAAAGACACCCCTAAGAGCATACCTTTAACTTGGTGTGTTAATTCCACTTTATGGGTTTTGAGATATACTATCTGTTGTAGTAATACTTGCTGTTGACTTTAAGGCAGATTGGGAAGAAATATATAAGGAATGGTCAATTCACCATCACTTTCTCTTCTCTACTAAAGGTAAAACTGTCACAGATGTCTTTCTGTACCTTAAAGCTTGAATGTAAAACTCTAATTAGTAATAACTCTGTCCATTAACGTTAGCTTAAATGCAATGGTTCAGCAATATGATATTTGATACCATTTAGTGCAAATAGGAGAAAATGAATGAAAATGTTGTAGTTTCTGGTGCAATGTACGATGAAGATATAATCCCATGGCGTGATATCCCACTTACATTAAGTGCAGCCTTCAGCTCATAGGAGGTTCAGTTTACTTCTGGAAGCTGTGTTTTTGCTGTGAATGCAAAGTTAAAGCCTGAACTGCAGCAATCATCTTTCTATTTTTTTTTGAAAAAGCCTACTAAATGGATAGTTCATTCAAAAGATGCTTCTAAAGTTTGAATTAATTCTAAATTGAATTTCCTGGAACGAGACAACCACTGTGAATTGATAATTCATAATATGTTTTCATCTTTGTAGACACCATCAGCTGGGGATAATCCATCATGTGCAAACAGCAGAAGATGTTTGGAGAAACGAGTTTTTCTGTGTTTGAAGATGAATGCATGCATTAAATGGCAATGCTTCAACTTGACTGATACTGAAGATTCTGACATAATTGTCAAAAAAGATAAATACGAGAGGGCTGCAGGATTTCCACGTTGCATAGCTGAGCAGAACTGAATGTTGTTAAATACAAAAAAAAATCTATGCCCAATTTTGATATTGTAGTCGACTAAACTTGAATTAATGTATTTGTACAGGCCAATTCCTTGTGATCCATGATTACAGTACATCAACAGTCCTGATAATTTTGGGAAACAAACATAAATAACCTTTTCAATCAAAGCATAATTACCTGCTGAGCTTTGTTAAAGCAAGATGCATTTTTAAAAAAATAGGTTTCGTTTGGTAACCACAAATGGGCACTGACTTACATGGAAAATTATTTGGTTGATTCCTGCTCTGAACTTCAACAACCAGCTTATCATCTGAATCATCTCTCCAAGTTGAATATTTCTTCCCCCAAGGAAATCTCCAATGGTTTCTATTTCCAAATATCCTCTGGAATGAGTCACATCCTGATGTTTCCATCTTGATCAAATCTTTTAAAATTTGAAACAGAGCTGCTATCATTTGCAGTTATATAGCATAATTTTTTTAAAAAATCAACTGTAAGAATTTTATTGAACTGTACAATAGAGAACAATATCATTTGACTCACCATGTCTGAGGTGTGTCTTTGAAAGTGTTATCTGATTTGTCTTTCACCTCTGAAATTAAATGAAGAGCTGCAGATGATGGAAAATTGAAGCAAAAACTGAAACTGCTAGAGAAACTCAGCAGGTCTGGCAGCATCTGTGGAGAGAGAAATAGAGTTAATGTTTTGAGTCCAGAACCTCCTCTTCAAAACAGTCCTGCACTGCTGCTGCTTTTCAAATAGGCACCAACTATCTTTTGACAGTTTATTTACATTTGCTTCCACCAGCCATTCAGACAATGTACTCTGTTCGTAACAACTTACTGCATAAAAAAATTCTCCAGACATTACTTTGTAAATTGTCTGAAAGCTTTGTCATTGGTGTTTCTGCCATGTTACCAATGGAAAAAGTTCATTCCTATCTACTCTCCAAAACCCCTCATAATTTTGAATGCCTCTATTATTAGATCTCCCCTAAATTTTCTCTATTATTAGACCAATTCCAATTTCTCTGGTTCCCACAAAAATTAAATCACTCATCCCTGGTATCATTCCAACAATGTGATCACAGCAACGTCTTGACTTATCTCCTGAGATGAGGCATCAGTCGTACACAATAATCAAGTTGCAACCAAAGGTTTGTAAAGGTTCATGACAGGAAAAATAGGTTATGCTTATCTGAAGAAAGGGAAGAAAAGTAAAACAGAAAATTCAGCAATTTTCCAAGTAGCAAACTATTTACTAAGCTATTAAATGTTCCAAATGCAAGCAAACTAAAAGAAGATCAATATTTAACAAGTTACAAAGAGATGAATCTATTTCAGCAATTTCCAACGAACTGCAAAGTCGTGAGCAGCGAGAATCGCAGATCGTACATCCCCCATGATATTAATAACAGAGAAAAAACATCAATACCTTCTCATTTTTGCCACAACTTAAACCAAACTGAACAGATTAATTTAGATGCTTAGAAGTCTGAATTATGTCTTCCTCAGTGAGAGCTGACAGCTAAATATGCTCTTTCTTTTCATATTTTGACCAATCAACAGTTTTGTGCCAAGGCTAAGTTTTTTGGAACTGATACTTAATTGATATAGAAACAAAACGGCAACTCAAATCCTCATTTCCAAATCATCATTGATGGCTTTTCTATGCCTTTCATCTATCTTACTCTCTTGAATCAGAAGAATGCTTTACCCAAAAGCTCATTCTTGTGAAAAATAGGCACTACATAAATGGTTATAAATAGCATTAAAAAATTCTCAGGCAATTTCCAAAATTTGTTCAGGATAAATAATGATCTAGCCTTTTATGTTTGGGAAACTTAATAGCGTCTCCCAGTGTTGAATTTTCTATACAATAGGTTTTGTGTGTCCAAACGAGGGGGAGATTTTTAATTCTAGAAAATGGTGCTGTATTTTTCTCTCCGTTAATTTGGGGGTTTAATGAGCATTTTCTATTTCTTTCAATACATGCAATACAGGGACCACCCTACCCAGAAATCTGAGAGGGAGGAACTACCCGTATGGCCATTTGAAGTACTTCGTCCAAATAAATAATAAAGCAATACGTTGACTATCACACTATTAGAAGCACATAGGTTATATCTCCATAATCTAGCATCCTTAGTACTGGGCTTTTGCCAGACTGGAGAATGTGATGAATCACAGGAGGTCAAGTATTAGGGTCAGCAGGGAAGTTTTCAAACATGTT
This sequence comes from Rhincodon typus, assembly GCF_021869965.1. Taxonomy (NCBI): domain Eukaryota; kingdom Metazoa; phylum Chordata; class Chondrichthyes; order Orectolobiformes; family Rhincodontidae; genus Rhincodon; species Rhincodon typus. The sequence goes on from NC_063354.1 coordinate 32,720,600, forward strand.
TAAAACATGCTATGCAACATATTCACAAGCATCCTGTATTTTATTATTAGATTCAATTACATTTTCTTGCTGTATATCATATTTTGAAACAATAAATGTTTGTTAATGTACCACCTGATAAAAGGATAAATTTGCACAGACACCAGAGGCATTTGTTCCTGCGTTTGATTTTTTTCTCTCTCTCATGCCCAGCTGTGAGCAAAAAGAACATTTTCACCAAAGGGCCAACAACTACGATCTGAATTATTGTAGACAGCAAACGTATTTCACTAAGGTAAATACTGCGGCAGACTGGGCATGTGCACACCATGACTTTGTGACCTGAATAGCGACTTTACATAGACCAAAACCAGAACTGCATCCATACCATTGGTTCAAAGCTTGCCAGACCAGACAGTGCTAGATCAGGGAGGTACAACTCATACCAGGGTGCATGTTTACAGCCTCACTTGCCAGATGTGTTTTCAGTTGGGGAACATGTAAAATATGCCTTTAAAGGGTAGATGTGAAGAGGATGTTGCCTATTATGGGACAATCTAGAGCTAGGCATCACTATTTAAAAACTAAGGGTCACTCATTTGAAATAGAGATGATGCAAATGTCTTTTTCTCTCAACAGGTGGTGAGTCTATGGAAGCCTGTTCCTGAAAAGGTAGTGGAAGCTGGGTCCTTGAATAATTTTATGGCGGAGAGATAAAGGGCTTGAAGGGTTATCAGAGTATGTGGAAATGTAGGTTTAAGATTACAATCAGATCAGAACTAATTCAAATGCAGAACAGGCTCAAAGGGGCTGAATAATCTACTCCTGCCCCTAATTCACATGCTCATATGTCAGGTGGGTCTACCCATGCCTGAGCCGGTCCTATAAGGCAGGAAAGCTGGTGGACACTGAAATTGGAGTCCACCCACCATTGTTGGGATAGTTGAACTTGTTAACAAGCCATTTGTCTAATACTACAATTATTGTGGTCTGGCAGGAAGTGGGTGGAGTGGTTGGAAGGCTGTGATATTTTATCCCAGCTGAGTAAAAGGTGGGAAGTATGGGGTATATACTTCCAGGGCTTCACTGCACACCTTAGGGGATTCATCCCCAAGATATTACTTCTCTTTGTCATTTCCCACCTGCCCACTTCCAATCCCTGTCCTCCCTTGGCCTCCCATTGCCCCTCCCATCCTACCTCGACCTGTGATGTGGAGGTGCCTGTGTTGGACTGCAGTGGACAAAGTCAGAAGTCACATGACACCAGATTATAGTCCAACAGGTTCATTTGAAATCACAAGCTTTCAGAGCACCTGATATTCAGATATTCACTTGTTGAAGGAGTAGCACTCCAAAAGCTTGTGATTTCAAATAAACCTGTTGGACTATAACTTGGTGTCATTTGACTTTTGACATTTTTACCTCTACCTGTCCTCTCTATCCTAATCCTTGCATTCCCCTCCCCATCCTACCCTCTCCCTAGTCTTGCCAATATTCCCACAGACGAAAGAACTTGGGACCCAGCTGGCTGCAGGATACATGGACAGTTTTAACAGTGCTGTTTGCAGTCCCAGTAATGCCCACTACTGAACTCTGGCACTACTAGAACTGCCAGCCAATCTGATGGGCTAGCACTGGTTTGAGGGCAGAACTTCTTCCAACCGGGATGTCCAATCCTCACCTGTTTAAGATTACCCAGAGGGTCTTATGACTGAGGGGAGGCCTCAGTAATTAACAGTAATTTGTTCGGGATAGAGAGAGAGAGAGAGAGTATGGTCCCAAGGTCCCAGCAGTGAAGAACATGTCTGCCTCCTTTGCTGCATTATTCCAGGAGATGGATATCAGAGAGTCTGGAAGCATAACAAAGATTGCATGAGATAAGATCCAAGCTTTATGGTGCACTGGACACCATGAACAGCATTTGCAAACATACTACTGAATATACTTGTCAATGTCTGTTTCAAGTGTTTCAAGTGCTTGATTTAATTCTGGAAGAAATGGGGAGATGTTGGAAGAGTAAAAAAAAAAGTCAGCAAACACCAGGATTATCCTCAGAAAGAGTCAAGTACAAACATGGCTATGTGATAAACCTGGATGGAGAGAGTGCAAACACTTTAGTGATTAGCAAAGAGTCATGTGATAGGCATAAACCACAGCTGTAATCCTGACACATAATTTGGCAGCAAGTATATGCAAGGATGACAAAGCTTCGAGTCCACATGCAAACCTCAAAGTAATGAGGGACTTGAACACATCTGTAAATCATCCCTGATCAGCTGTTACTGTGTACAATATAATGAAGACAGTTTAATCAGTTTTCTGTTTCAATAAAAATTGTTAGGCCACTTTGACAGAAATAATGGTAAAAAAATGTTGGTAAATAAAGAAAGACTGGTATCACAGTTGAAGGATTGTAAAATATAGCTGGGATCAAATGCACAGTAATAATTGCACAGATAAGAAAATTGCTAGTAATGAAAAGAACATGGTACCAAATGAAGAAAAAATTATCACATTCCTAATCGCACAAAATCATCCCTATGATTGATCAATTGTTACTGCTTTAATGTTTAAAAGCACAATATTTGTGATGTGTGATTGTGCAGGAAAGCTTATTCAATAACCAATTTTACAGTCATCATTTATCAACTATAAAATGTTGTTTAACTGGTTGACGGACCAGAAGACAGTAACAACAGGCACTTGTTTAATTGTGTTTGCAAGAAACAGCTATAGTGACCAATGCGTCAACTTGTTTGGCAAAGAATTAATTGCCACTAAGATCATGCTTGAGACTTCTAAAGATCAGCTAGAATTTGCTGAGTGTGTTTATCGTAAGAAAAATTATGTGAAGGATTGAAAAAGGATGTTTCATTTTTGTTCACTACATCATTCCAATTAATAAGTTGAATATCTTTAATATCTTTACATGCATGGTCCAACAGACCTTATATCAGGTATACAACATAATGAGAAAAATCTTTGCACATTTCACAAGGGCATTACTTTCATAAAATCCAGGAGGTAAAGCAAGTTTATTATAAATCAACATCCATTCTGACAGGGATAAAATTAATTCTATCCTTTAATGCTTTAATGGCGTTACTTGTAACAGTTTTCAGGTGATTTTTTTAAAGTTTGAGACAGGTCGTTTTCTATATTGTAGTCTTAAATCAGCATTATTACAGTCCAGAAAAGTTTTAAATCAGAGTATTATAGGCAAGAAAGAGAAACAGCATGTCACACCATTATATATGTGTAAATCAGCCTGCAAATTCAGACTGTTAAAGAGAAATGCAAGGAGTTGCGAATATCCGGAACCATCGGCTCTATCTACGCTGCTCTACCATTAGTTCCATACAAAGGACATATAACACATGGTTTTTGCACACTTTTCATGAACTTTCTGGATTTGCACATATTATTAATATTATTCCAATAAACAACAAAACTGGTCAACAAGGGAGCTAAAATGAAGAATTTAACCGTATCTTCTTAATCCTAAATAGAAATGTTCACGTGATGAAGAAGGCAATATAGCTCTGCAGAGATGATATGGGATTTTTAAAAATATCAAAAGGCAAAAACACTGCGTGGCCTATGAGTCCAATTTCAAAGGATAAGATGGGAAGATATCGCCCAGTCCGATTGATTTCTCGTTAATGAGATTGAAATGCTGATAACCAAAGAATTGATGGAATCTTCAAATCAAACTTGAACTTGGGTAAGAGTTTTCACTCGATCAAGTTCCCACTATATATTTGCCAAGAGAGAGATCTTTTCAGCCTGCTCAGCTTTAAGGTTTCTTCCCTTTTCAGTCTAGCTTTCTGAAGTCTTTTTTTCCACTGACAGACCCAGGTGCTAATGAAAAAAAAGAAACCAGCTTCAAAAGAGTATTGGAGCAAATTTTTGCAGATGCTAGAATCTGTACTGAAAACAAAAAATGCTGGAGATCAGACGACTGATCTAGATGAGTCTTCAGCAGAGTCAGTTTGCATTCTCTCCATAGATGCTGCTTAACACACTGTGATCTTCAGCGCTTATTGTTTCCAAAAGAGTGTTGCTCGGCAACATGCAGCATATAGCTCCATCTCTTCTAAATCATGTCTGTGAAGCAATTGAAGTCATAAAACTATCTCTTATCTCTCTTAGAAGCTGGCTTGCCTCCTCTCCACAAAGTCACTTAACATTTCATAAACAGTATGTAACCACAACACTCTTTAACCTTTTGACTTTCCACATCCAAGAAGTCAAATGGTAAACACTCTGTAATTCAGAATTATTTTTATATATATATTTAGAAGCAGTCTTATACTCAACAGACTTTTTCTTCCCCATCACTAAATCACCCATGGCAATCAATTCAGAAACTGTTCAAATCCTTCTGTCAATTCCAGTTGTCTTCTCTAGGGATTTTCAAGGACTATTTGTAACCGACACACATCAACAGCCTATTTAATTAATGATGTAATCCTTAAGTGATTTAATAACTTTTTAATGCAGTCCCAATCAACTATATTGAATAATTTAAATTTTGAAAACTTATTCCTTTAGGTGATAAATGGTTCATTGAGATTTTCATAATTATCTAATTTTTTCAGTTTATTGTTTTTTCTTGTCAATTTCAGTTTTCTCTCTCTCAATCCAATCTTTTTGCTCTTTGGTTGTTATCGTTCTGTTTCTGTTTGACTGCAATTAATCTTTCATCACAGTCCTCTCCATATTTATTTTTCAATTCTTAATTTGCTTCAAAGTTAAAGTTGGTCCCACCACTCATTGAGGTTGTCAATGCCCTGCTGCCCTAATCAGCTTCTGGATATCTGAGCTGATAATGGTGTGAAATGTCTTCAACTGTACAGTGCAAAAAAAATACACCTTATTTTAGGCTGATAACCAATATCTCATCTGCTGAGCGCAGAGTTAATCAATGCCCCACGTCACTCTTGTCCGGAAAAACTATTATTATTTAGAAGTCCAGCACTTCATAGGCTATAGGTCTTCATCCAGGATCAGGACACCTTAGTCAGAAATCGCTCTCTCCACAGGCTTAGTTAGAGTAAAGGCAGAAAGGTAGTGGAACCACCCCCTCTGCCGTCAAGCTGTGTTACATTTCTCTCTGTTGTGAAACTCACCACAGCAAATGGCACAAGGCTCTGCCCAATGTTTAACAAACAGGGCATGCATACTTTCTCCACTCCATCATAGTGGAAAATAAAACAATTTGGGTACGTTTGTGGTGATAAGTGTATGTAAAAGAGAAGTTATTTGTTCAAGAGAGATGGTAAGAACTGCCTATGCTGGATTCTGAGATGACAAGGTGTAGAGCTGGATGAACACAGCAGGCTAGGCAGCATCAGAGGAGCAGGAAAGCTGACATTTCGGGTCGGGACTCTGCTGTGTTCCTCTAGCTCCACACTGTGTTATCTACTTCTTCATTCAAGTTCACCCTTAACTCCGTAGAATGTTAATCCAATGGTTTTTTAATCCATGATAGGCCATGTGACCTTCAGTAATTTTCAAATGAAATTTTGACTTAGAATCATCTTTAATAATAGTTGTATTTAAAAATGGTTGTACTTAATATAAATTTGATTATATGAATACTGTGACTTCTAGTGTGTGTCTTAAGCTGGAAGTAACTCACCTCATGGCTGTCCACTCAACTGTAAGGCACAAATTAGAGATGAGATGGAATATTCCCCTTGCTTGGATGAGAATCACTTCAACAAAACTCAAAAATCTCAATACCATCAAGAACAAAGAGTGCCAATGTGATTTGCTACCATCTAACACCTTCAATATTCACTCTCTCCACCACTGATTTACAATAGCAGCAGGGTGTTTCATCTATCTGCAAGAAGCAGTCACCAAGGCCCCTTCCAATGCATGACCACTACCACCTAGACAGACAAGGCCAACACAAGCAATAGAAACACCACAATCTGCAAGTTCCCATCCAAGTCACACACCAATAATGGCAAAACATTGTGGATTCTGGAAATCTGAAATAAAACAGAAAGTGCTGGAGAACCTCAGCAGGTCTGGCAGCATCTGTGGAGAAAGAAACAGAGTTAACATTTTGAGTTCAGGCTGATTCTTCCTAGCCCCAAAAGAAATGTCATACCAGACTCGAAAGATTAACTCTATTTCTCGCTCCTCAGATGCTGGCAAACCTGTTGAGCTTTTCCAGCACTTCCTGGTTTCATTTCAAGCTGTACACCATTCTGATTTTCAATTACATCACCACTCTTTCATTGTTGTTGAGACAATATCCTTGAAGTCACTTCCTAACAGCACTGCAACTGCCCCTATACCACATGGACAGCTCAGTTCAAGAAGGTAACTCAACACCACTTTCTCTACGTCAATTAAAGATTGGCCATAAACGTTGACACAGTCAGTATTGCTCACATTCCACAACTTTTTTTACAAACTGTAATTCCTTTTCATCATTTCCATCCCTTCCATCTTATTGTTGCAAATACGTTGATTGCCAAACATATAAAAGTTTATGGTAGGGAAGAAACAGACAGTCTATCAGAATTCAACTTCATTGAACTATTTTACAGTTGTACAACATGTTTGTTTGACAATATTTCAAGAGCTTTAATCAAAAATATATTTTCTATATAAATAAGCAAATTGAGAATGCAGGGTCAGTTTAAATTATACCCAATCTCTGTTCCCTCATACACGTATATGACCGACCAAGAAAATATCATTACAACTTGGTCAAAATAAATGGTCTTTTCTTTTTAACAAGTGTGTAGGGGAAGTTTTATATATACACACACACACTGCATTTCACAGACAATGACTTTAATAAACTAGTAACTGATTGCTATAATACAACCATAAAATGGATAATGAGATTGCACAAAATACAATGTAACATGATAATGTTGGCTATCAGCTTCCAAAGCATTTACTGTAAAATGGAATTGGTTAAATGATATTTGAGGCAATTGACTTGTGAGTACATGGAAAACATCATATATTTTTCTAGACATTTAATTGCATTCACCAGAACAAAAGATGATGTAGACAAACTGTCAATAAATTATATTAAGATTTGATTAATCACTTTAGCATAAGAAATGTAGGTTGGAAATCTTCTATCTGCCTCCAAACAGGCATTAGTTATCATACAGGGCTAGTGTGGTGAGCTATCGCTTTTAAAATAGAATGTAACATCTGAGAGTGTGGTTCAGGCAGGTTCAATTGGGACATTCAAGCGAGAACAGGAATGTTATCTGTAAAGGAAGAATATGTATGGCTATGGGGAGATGGTGAAGGTGTTTCATTAGATGAAGTGTTTCTAAGATAGGATGAAAAGTAACAATTCTGTGTTTCTGTGTAAGTTTATTGCAGTGTCTAAAATTAAAGACTGCTATTTTGTATTCTGTAGGTCATTCATTTGTCTGAAAGGTTGATGGCGTAACTTATGGCTAAACTGCTCAGCAAATGTTTATTTCATTAGATTCTTGCACTTCATGCCCTCATTTTAAACTGCTGCTGGAAACTGTTTTCACATATTCTAAACAGGTCTTTATAAATAACTCTATTGGCCACGATATCAAAGGTCTCTTTTGCCTGTCTCATTAATGTTCTTCTTTATTTGTCTATTTAATACAGAACTGGTAAGTAGTTCCAGGCTGTTTGGTCAGGATAGTAAGTCTCTGGAAAATGATCCATGCAGACACTATTATTTCCTTCTGTTCTTCAATTATGTTGTATTTCTTGAGAATAGTATTTGTGGCAAATGATAAGACAACCTCAGCTATCTTGGTGAAATACTCTGGTGGATGCTGGTGAAACATTGTCTAGCGTTGAGGTTATGTAAGAAATGCAAGAGAGTCTTTGGAATCTTTCACCCAAATTGTAAGGGCATACTTTTTCTCATATGGTTGATATCTTTATCTACTACTTTATCTTCTCTCCCTTGTTGTTTTCTTCTAAACATAAATGGAGGCTTTAGTCGAGTGAGTTCTGAGGAAGGGTCACTCAACCCAAAATGTTAACTCTGTTTTCTCTCCACAGATGCTGCCAGACCTGCTAAGCTTTTCCAGAAGTTTCTCTTTTTTGTTTCTGATTTATTTGGATTCTTCATTCTCCTGCAAAGATTGGAACAAAAGCAAAACATTGCAGTCGCTGAAGATCTGAAACAAACACACTGTTCTGAGGAACTCACACTGGACTCGAAATGTTAACACTATTTTTCTCTCTACAGATGCTGCCAGACCTGTTGGGCTTCTCCAGCATTCTCTGTGTTTGTTCCTGAAAAGACGGGACAATATTAATGAAGTTCTGTCGGTCCTTATTCGAGAGCAGTGGCCTCTTTGCTTGATTAGGCTTCTGTCAATTATCATTATTATTATCCCTGCTATTTCAGAGGACATTTTACAGATTAACTTTATTTTTTGTTGTATGTGTTATTGAATAGCCAAGATATTTTGCTTTGCCTTATTCTCTGTTTTGCTGTGGTCATTGTTCTCAAAATCTAGATGGTAGTAAAGGTCCAATTTGGGCAAAACTGACTGGCATATGGTTCACAAACTATGACAGATGATTGAATTTTAAATTCCAATGGCACGGAGGAGCCAAATAGCAGGCATTTTCCCAGCAGATTAAAAACCCATGTCAGTGACTTATGGCTTTAGGAAATCAGAAAAAACAAATTATGGGTAAAATTTTCAGTTAAAACGTTTTCTTGAGTGACATTCATGATGTCCAGTCTGCCATGGCTCACAGCAACATTTCCCATGCAATTTTCCATTCTTCACCGCATGTAATTGAACTTTGCAACATCTTCTCCGCGGAGTCATACGGCAGGAGAAACAACAGCGCCTGCCACTGCTAGGATTTTACAACATTGAGGTCACTGGTCCCATATTTTAGTCCCAGCTGCACACCACTTTAGACACTGCAAGCCACTTTTCATTGCTTTGCAGCCTTTGGTGTTGCTGTGTTAAGAGCAAGGATGTGGCCCAGAAGGAGAAGCTGGCTCCTGCTTTTCAGACAGGAATATGGAATTGTGGTGGACAGGTCAGTGGAGAGTACTAGCAGCTTCTGACCAGCTGATCGTCACAGAGGCCATGTCACCAGATATCACCATCTTCTCTCTGCCACGTCACACTGTCAGGTCACCACTCATTCTAACACTAACATTGAACCCTGATGCACTCCCTTGTCCTGGGCCTAACAGAATACAAACCTGTTCTGATCTTTTAACCCCTTTGGCTATGGTTTAATTCTGGTGAATTTCCATTACACCCCCAGCAATCCTAATGTAGCCTCACTGAGGTGTGTTTCTCAGAATTGAACACACTGATCCAGGTGCAGTCTAGTCAGAGCTTTTATAACAGAAGCATAACTTTGTATTCACCCGCTTTGAGATAACAGCTGAAATCCATCAACCTTTTCAATTACTTTTTCGGGAAATACTAGATTTTAGTGATTTCTAACTTGCTTTGGTAATCCACAGTTTTCCACTGTTTAATGCAAATGTTTGCTCATGTGCTTTTCATTTTATTTTCATTTTATTGACAGTCTCTTGCACAGAAGCTTTTCAAATACATTCTGGAAATTCCATAGTCAGTCCCATACCTATCATAAAAGCAAAAGGTTCTTGGGGTGCTTTGCTTGTGTCCCTGTCTCTGTCAGTAGGCCTGAACTGGAGTCCTACTTGAGGTATGTCATCATGTGTCTGAACAATTTGATGAGCAACGTCTATTATAAAGCAAAACGCTAGTGATATAAAATTAAAGCAGAAAGTGCTTGAGAAACTCAGTAGGTATGGCAGCATCTGTGGAGACAGAAACAGAACATTTGAAGGAGAACGATATTGAACTTCAAACTACTTCTCTCTCTGCAGATCTTGCCAGACACACAGAGACTCTTCAGTACTTTCTGTTCTTATCCCATCATTATTATTTTTGTGGGCTCCTCGAAAAGTACAGCAAGGTTAGTTTCACATGATGTTTCCTTTGCAAATACACAATGCACAACAGAGTTAATTATATTAGTCCAAGGTCTATTCCCCCACCTTCTGAATTAACAATCCATAATAATATGTAGTTTTTTTCTGTCTGCCTCCACTGCTGTGATTGATCAGAGGGCTGACTTGGAAGGTGATGTGGCATTAGGAAACTGTCAATGGTTGGCGGTGGCAGTGGGATGGGGAGGCGGTATAGAACATAGAACAGTACAGGCCCTTTGGCCCACGATGTTGTGCCAACCTATTATCCTACTAAGATCAATCTACCCTGCATACCCTACATTTTACTATCCTCCATGTGCCTATCCAAGAGTCGCTTAAAAGTCTCTAAAGTATCTGACTCCACTACCACCACGGGCAGCGTATTCCACACACCCACCACTCTCTGTGTGAAGAACCTACCTCTGACATCTCCCCTACACCTTCCTTCAGTCGCCTTAAATTATGCCCCCTCATAATAGTCATTTCCGCCCTGGGAAAAAGTCTCTGATTATCCACTCTATCTATGCCTTTCATCATCTTGTAAACCTCTATCAAGTCACCTCTCATTCTTCTTCGCTCCAATGAGAAAAGCCCTAGCTCCCTCAACCTTTTATCATAAGACCTGCCCTCCAGTCCAGGCAGCATCCTGGTAAATCTCCTCTGCACCCTCTCTAAAGCTACCACATCTTTCCTGTAATAAGGTGACCAGAACTGAACACAATATTCCAAGTGTGGTCTAACCAGAGTTTTATAGAGCTGCAGCATAACCTCACGACTCTTAAACTCAATTCCCCTGCCAATGAAAGCCAACACACCATATGCTTTCTTTACAACCCTGTCAACTTGGGTGGCAACTTTGAGGGATCTATGGACGTGGACCCCAAGATCCCTCTGTTCCTCCACACTGCCGAGAATCCTGCCCTTAACCCTGTATTCTGCATTCAAATTCGACCTTCCAGAATGAATCACTTCACACTTTTCTGGGTTGAATTCCATCTGCCACTTCTTTGCCCAGCTCTGCATCCTGTCAATGTCCTGTTGCAACCTACAACAGCCCTCCACGCTGTCCACAACTCTACCAACCTTTGTGTCATCGGCAAACTTACTAACCCACCCTTCTACTTCCTCATCCAAGTCATTTATAAAGATCACAAAGAGCAGAGGTCCCAGAACAGATCCCTGCAGAACACGAGTGGTCACCGAGTTCCAGGCTGAATACTTTCCATCTACTACCACCCTCTGTCTTCTATTGGACAGCCAGTTTTGTATCCAGACAGCCAAATTTCCCTGAATCCCATGCCTCTTTACTTTCTGAATGAGCCTATCATGTGGAACCTTAATGAATGCCTTCTTAAAATCCATATACATCTGCCCCTCACAAAGCCATGCTGACTATTTCTAATCAAACTGTGCTTTTCCAAATAATCATAAATACTATCTCCCAGAATCCTCTCCAATAATTTGTCCACCACAGAAGTAAGATTGACCGGTCTGTAATTTCCAGGATTATCCCTATTCCCTTTCTTGAACAAGTGAATGATATTTGCCACCCTCCAATCTTTTGTACTACTCCAGTGGACAGCGAGGTCGCAAAGATCATTGCCAAAGGGGCAGCAATCTCTTCCCTCGCTTCCCGTAGCAACCTTGGGTATATCCCGTCTGGCCCAGGGGATGGATCTATCCTCATGTTTTTCAAAATTTCTAGCAAATCCTCCTTCCTATCAACCTGTTTGAGCATATCTGCCTGTTTCATGCTGTCCTCACAAACGTCAAGGTCCCTCTCACTGGTGAATACTGAAGCAAGGTATTCATTAAAGATGCCCCCTACCTCCTCTGACTCCACACACAAGTTTCCTCCACTATCCCTGATTGGCCCTACCCTCACTCTGGCCATCCTATTGTTCCTCACATAAGTATAGAAAGCCTTGGGGTTTACCTTGATCCTATCCGCCAAGGTTTTCTCATACCCACTTCTAGCTCTCCTAAGTCCATTCTTCAGTTCCTTCCTAGCTACCTTGTAGGCCTCTAGAGCCCTGTCCAATCCTTGCTTCCTCAACCTTAAGCTTCCTTCTTCCTCTTGACTAGGCGTTCCACATGTCTTGTCATCCAAGCTTCCTTCACCTTACCATCCCTTCCTTGCCTCAGTGGGACAAAACTATCCAGTACCTGTAGCAACTGCTCCCTAAACAACCTCCACATTTCTACCGTGCATTTCCCTGAGAACATCTGATCCCAGTTGGTGCTCCGCAGTTCTTGCCTAATAGCATTGTAATTCCCCCTCCCCCAATTAAATACTTTCCCATACCGTCTGCTCCTATCCCTCTCCATGACTATAGTAAAGGTCAGGGAGTTGTGATCACTATCACCGAAATGCTCTCCCACCGAGAGATCTGACACCCGACCTGGTTCGTTGCCAAGCACCAATTCCAACATGGTCTCCCCTCTAGTTGACCTATCTACATATTGAATCGGAAATCCTTCCTGGACACACTTGACAAAATCTGCTCCATTATTGTTAATCTGCTCCAAAACTATTTGTACTTCGGCGGTTCCAGTCTATATGACGATACGAAGGTGGGTCATGTTGTGGACAGTGTGGAGCGCTGTTCTAGGTTACAAAGAGACATTGATAGAATGCAGAGCTGGGCTGAGAAGTGGCAGGTGGAGTTTCACCCTGAAAAGTGTGAGGTGATTCATTTTGGAAGGACAAACTTGAAAGCAGAATACAGGGTTAAGGGAAAGATTCTTGGCAGTGTGGACGAGCAGAGGGATCTGGGGTTCATGTTCACAGTTCCCTGAGAGCTGCCACCCAGGTGGATAGAGTTGTCAAGAAGGCGTATGGTGTGTTAGCTTTCATTAGTAGAGGGATTGAGTTCAGGAGCCATGAAGCTATACAAAAGCCTGGTTCGGCCACATCTGGAGTATTGTGTCCAGTTCTGGTCACCTCATTACAGGAAAGATGTGGAAGCCGTAGAAAAGGTGCAGAGGAGATTTACCAGGATGTTGCCTGGAATGGAGGGAAAGTCTTATGAGGAAAGGTTGAGAGAGCTTTTCTCTTTAGAACGACGAAGGATGAGAGGTGACTTGATAGAGGTGTACAAAATGATCAGAGGTATAGATAGAGTAGACAACCAGAGACATTTTCCTAGGGTGGAGGTAGCTTTTACGAGGGGACATAGTTTTAAAGTGAAAGGACGTAGATATCAGGGAGACGTCAGAGGTAGGTTCTTTACTCAGAGAGTGGTAGGGGTGTGGAATGCATTGCCGGAGAGGGTAGTGGAGTCGGCCTCATTAGCGGCATTTAAGCTGCTATTAGATAGGCATATGGATGTTAGTATAAAGGTAGTGGTGGAGGTTAGATAGACCTTTAGGTTTAGGGTAAAAGTTCAGCACAACATCGTGGGCCGAAGGGCCTGTACTGTGCTGTACTGTTCTATGTTCTATCTATGTTCTATATTAGGGAAGTTGAAGTCAACCATGACAACAACCCTATTACTTCTGCATCTTTCATTTAAAATTAGGTCAAGAAAAAGAAACAGCAAAGGATAAGGCTGGCAAATAAAGAAGCTACCCTAACCAGGGCGATTGGCCATAAGGGGAAAAGGCAGGGATGAGGGTTAAGAGCTTGGAGAGGGCAGTTGGCAGGGAAGGTCCAGCATGGGGAGGGGGCTACGACCAAATGATTGGCATGCAAGGCAGGCTATGGAATAAGGAGTAACAGCACTGGAGATGGAGGGAATGGCATGGGATGGCATTTTTTGGAAGGGAGAAAATAAGAAGGAGGGATTGGTTATAGATAGGCTGGGGTTTCTAGGATTGGGATTGAAAGAAGGAAAACATATTTTTATAATGTATTTCATGATCATTGGGTGTTTCAAAGTCATTTTCAACCAATTTAGTGCTTTTTGATGTGTAATTACTGTTATAATGTAAGAAACGCAGCAGCCAATTCATCCACAAAAAAACCCCTTCATTGACAGCAATGTGATAGTAACCAGACAATTTTTCTGTGTCACATTGTTTGAGGGCAAGTATTGGGCAACATAACCATCCAACACTTCTTTGAAATACTGCCATGGGTTCACGCACGTGAACCCAAGCAGACAGGTAGCATCTTGGTTAAGCATGCCATTCAACAGACAGTACCTCTGCAGCAACATTTGATCAGTCCTAGACCAGTATCCTTGACTTTTTGTTTAAGATCCAGAGGGAAGAGGTGGTTGTGGTGTGGAAATGGTGGAATAGCACAGTGTGGAGACTTATAGAAGTACTGTAATATTTATTTTACCACAAAAATCTCAGTTAGTTCTCTAATAATTGAGCGTAATTCCTATTTTCCCTATGGTTAATGAAGTCTCTCTCAATTTAAAATGAGGCCTCAGCAGAAATATATCCAGTTAAAAAAAATTAATTCAACCTCACTAATAAACATTTATTATTCAGTTTCTGCAAAACATGTTCTCATATACTGCTTATTACAAAGTGAAAAAACAAATATTTTGCATTGTTGTGTTCACATACATGCTTTGGATGTCAATATGACTTGTGCAATATGATCATAGGAGTTGTTAAAATCTGCAGTTACCTTCAGAAAGCCAAAAGCAAATTATGTTCTGATGCATTTATTTTAAAAGAAACGCTTGTCAAAATTTTATGTTTTAAACAAAATACTTAAAACTGCTATATTTTTACTTTTACTGTTTGATATTTCAAAATCCATGACTTGGTTTAAATCAATTTTGCTCTGTTATCTCTAATTGCCCGAGTTCTACAAGACCATCTTTGTTTAAACATTCATGTTTGAAGTTTCATTGACCACAGACACACATCCAGCTGTTTCTGAGGAGCTAATTCAAGAGTCACATGAACTGTCATGAGAAAACAATCAAGCTAGACATGCCCATTCTTCCTTTTCTCAGAGCTGGAGTTTGAAATTCTTGAGTTGGACTCACTGTGTCTTTACGATAATGCATGTTCCCTTTAAGTCAGGCACAGAAACCACATTTTGTATTAAACTAAGTTGTAGTCATTCAAACATTGAATCACCCTTTTATACAAATAGTGACCATCACTCTAAATAGCCATTAACATGAATGAAATGAAATGACAACTCTAAAGAATTGTACACAATTGTCACAATTTTAACCTTCTCTATCTGAATAGAAAAGACTATTGCAGGCTTTAAAAAGAGATATAGTACTTGCTTCTTTGTTTAAACTGCACATGATTTTCAGACTAGACCTGTGATGCATTCATCACTGGCAGACAAGGACATCATAATTACATATGTTCAAACATCAGAGTCACAACAAAAACTCCCCACAAGATTTTAGACCTGAGTTTGTCAAAACTGGCAGCAAAAAGACACAGCAAACTTGAATAGTTTCAGTATGTCGAATGGTTTATTTCTGTGAAGAAAGTAAAGCTCCTCTGGGCCACACAAAGACTCTCGTGCCACTGCTTTGTACATTTCTCTGGATTTCCCCTTCATTAAAAACGTTTTGTGCTGATTTCCACTCAACAGCTCAACCAAATAAGCAAGATGCTCTCTCATACCATTAAAATGGAGGCTAATGTATCATTTGTTATGTACCATATTGTCCAATTGCTTAATTCTTATTTCTGTTGCATCTTTAAAGTAGTTATTCAGTGTTATTCACACAAAGTTTTCTTATCAATGATGAATGAAGATCAAACATATCAATCTGAACTTTATATATTGAGGAACTGCGTACATACAATTAAAACTGATCTTTTTATCTGAATTGAAAAAAAGTCCATGTGATACTTATTCCAATGATTATTCCAATGAAGTGATGAGAACTTCCACTCTTACATCTTTAATCTTGCTGTAAAATCCTTGAAAAAGTTATGCCTTAGTCAAAGAGGGATACTTAGGTTTTTAATGGTGTATTAAGTTCATTATTATTGCTAACCAACTTACTATCCCTGAAAGAGTAACTTGACATTTGTTGAATATCATGTTTCTCTATCATACGAAATTCCAAATATTGTTAAAATATTAATTTATATATAGAATACTATCATGCCTTGCAATCTTCCATCTACTAGGAACTGCTCACAGTTTGGGTCTCCTCTGCAATGATGAGAACAATATGACTAAAGAAACAACTACAGCTTTCTAGGTGCTTGTCATTTGATAGGAACATAGGAATTTGGAACAGGAGTAAGCAGTTCAGCCCTTCAAGCCCGCTCCACCATTTAACATGAACATGGCTGATCTTATCCTGGTCTCAACTCCACTTTCCTGCCTGCTCCCCATAGCTTTTCATCAGGAACATATATATTTCTTTCTTGAATCTGTTGATTGATTCTGCCTCCACTGCACTCTGTGGCAGTGAGTTCCATTTCAATACACCTTCTAGCTCCTACGTTCACATCTCCATCCTAGGCCCATGGCAGCATTCTTGAGAAGTTCAACACAAAACTGGAGGAACAGCAGTCATTATCTATATAGGCACTTTACAGCTTTCAGGACTCAACATAGATTTTAATAACTTCAGATATTGGACACTGTCCTCTATTTTGATTACATTATTTCCAACAGTCTTGTTTACAAATGTTTGGTCTCAGCAAAACTAATCTTTCTTCCTCACTATTCATAGCTATCATTAACAACTAGTTAACATCAAGACCACAGCTTTATTACTATTAGCACTCCTTTTTTTGTTTTGCTCAGGTCACCTTCACCATCTATGCCAGTTGTTCCTCTTCTCCCTATGTCAACAACATAAAAACTATCATTTCCAAGCCTATTCAGTTCTAAAGAAGTCATGGGATTCACAACATTAACATTGTTTTCTTCTCCCCAGATGTTGCCAGATCTGCTGAGTTTCTCAAGCATTTTCTGTCTTTATCTCAGTGGTGTAGTTTTTGTCTGTTTTTAATCTGTCCCATTACATGCTTTTAGAATTGACTTTTGCACAAATATGAAATTACCTGTTATATTAGAGCTTATGGTTTCTTTTCAACTGCACACAGATTCTGTCATTTTGGGAAGAATAAATCACTTTTTTAGTGCAACTTATATTTTAGGATATTTTGGCTTCTGTATTAGAGCCATCTGTATGTCCAAAAAAACCCATTTGCTTCTTTTAAAATGAAAAGCAAAGGATTCAATGAGGTTTGCTGTCTGTTAGAATATTCCAAGGTGATTATTTGATCACTGTTTTGGATACCAGGTGATCCCTTTGACTTAGCACCAGATCAAACAGACGCTACGAAAGAAGTACATCGTGTGTGAGATCTTTAAAAACAGCAGCACATACAATTGCTTCATAATTGACTGTAGATTCCAATCCATTAATCTTTGTAGAATACTCATTTGTTGCACATTTTTGAACTTTAACACCAATTTCTTTAGCACCTCAGTACATTGATAGCAATATGGTGGAGATGGCAGCTTAGGTAGTGTCTGGGCTTCTGGCCCGTCAACTCCCTTTTGGCTGACTGGCCGCATCCTTCCTTTTTTATTATTTCGTCCTATTATTGTTTCTTAACTTCACCTTTTGTATCAAATTCATCTTTTCTTTCTGTAGCTGAGGTGCGGCAGTTTCGGTTGGACAGCCCCGGGTCCTCGGCAGTTTCGGCAGTCTCCCGGATGTTGGCAGTTTTGAGAGGCCGTTGGTCCTCAGCAGTTGGACAGGACGGGCTTCGGTCCTTGGCAGTTGTGTCAGCCTCCCCAGCTTTGGCAGGTGAGCAGGTCCCAATCTTCAGCAGTGACTAGTTCATGAAACTAAGAGTCGTGGAATGACCAAAACAATGATATTTGTCTTTAACTTTGCCTCTTTTTTTTAACGTATACAATTTATGTAATTAAATGGAGCTGTTTTTGTGGTGACATACACGTTTTACTGTATTTTCACAAATAGAAGTAACAATAAATTTCTACCTATATTGATAATGGTATAGCCAAAGAACTACCTATGTAGTTCCAGGGAACCAACAAGACGTGAAAACTCAGAAGTGTTTCAATGATAATCAGAATATGGTCAAAATAAAAATATTAAATTAAAAGTCCCACTGTGCATACCAGCATCTGGAATTACTATCAGAGTAAAGTTTCTTGAATGCAAACTGTATGAAAAGACAGGGAAGGGTTTGATTTTGTCAATACAATTAGAATCTGTATCCACTTGAAAAGAAAACATGAGCTCTTCATTCTACAGGTATTTCCAGTATTTATGCAAAAGGTTAATTCTGAAATTGTGAGATGGTACAAATTAGAATTAGTCACAAACTAAACTGTTGAGGATGGAAGATCTACAAGCTTTGGCTGAATAAAACAGCAGTATCTTTATATTACCATCTACTGGTAAATAGTTTAAGCGTATCTTTAGGCAGTTAGAACACTTGGTGTTGTGGGGGGTGGACAGTCATGGAATTAAAAAGGAACTTCATGAAATATGAAGAACTTAATCTGAGAAATGTATAGTTTCTATAGCATAGTCTATTTCCAATCAAGCCATAAATATTGAAGATGATTGCAAGTGATTAATACAGGAATTATTACTGAATGTATTCAGGATCTTGTACAAAAGGTGCCATGTTATTTCTTAGTTTTGTTTTGAAAAATGTTGCTTTCACTCTTGAAAGAATTACTTCAATACAAACAGGAGTAAATGGTTTTACTTTTGGTTTTAAAGTTGAATAATAGATAATTAAAATTAATCTTTTATGAAGAGCAGAGAGCTATGAAGAAAATGTCAATTAAAAGACAAGATAACACTAAAAATTGCACATTGCTTTAACAGAGGAAGAAAAAGTAATCAAAAATAAATTTAAGTTCCTCATCATTGCAAATCTTCCAATATAGACCTGATCTCTTGACTTCAGTTTATGAAAAAAAAACTGGAATCCTTTCAATGTATGGTTCCACCTCAATATAGGTATGTGAATTTGTGTACATATACTAAGTTGGGAGATGCAACTCCTGAAACACAAGGTACTTTTCTAATTTACATTACAAATACTTCATAATTAGATAAAAACAAGACAGATAAAGAGTATAACCTTATCCATTCAGTTGTAAAAATATTTGACAGTGGCTTGAGAATTACCAATTCTGAGGGGCATGCAAAATTGGAAAGATTCTGAAGTTGGTTCTGCAATTACAATGTACAATGAACTTGCCACAGGTCAAAGTAATGCAGGTAGCATGCAAACATTGTGCTGACTGCTAATTATGACAATTGCAGCAGGCAACCCAGTGCTGAGCGCACTTTGGGATAAGCTCATCAAGGCTGCTATCATGAGATTAGGAATTCAGTTGCACGAATTGCTGAACATGGTCACATGCCAAGTGGAGCACTCCTTTGCAGTTTTAGTATATTACACATAGCTTACAAAGCTGTGCATGTTCTGACGATGGCAACCTGATCCAAGGTGAAGCTCACTGGCCTAGTACAGGTGCCTGCATGCTCCCCTGTTTATCTTTTCTGTAAAAAAGAGGTAAAGAAGTCTCCACCTCTAGAATGTATTACCTATGCCATTTCTCTGATGCAGCATTGGCCAGTGAACAGCAATGTGCTCACTATGTCATGCATTCCAGCCTTGAAGGATTTGAGCACAAACAATTCTGGTGCAATGGTCACTTTCACAGTCCCTGGTGGTGCCAAATATACACTGATCCCAAACTGCAGCTCTAGCTTGACAATCCCCTTGTTGAAGACCCCACTGAATTACAAAGAGCTCCTAACATATGGAGAGATAAATGAAGTGTTCCTGTAAGATCACTGTTGGATAAGGCCTCCTTCTTAGAGCCGTTCTCCCCTGACTCTTGGAATAGCATTTGGTCTTTACTGAACAGGGGTGAGAAAGAATTACTACTATAACCTAAATACTATAACACAGTAATATGGGTTTTACAACAGCAACTGATGCTTTTATCCTGTGCAACCTTTACTTAATGTCATTAGCTTCTCCATATCATTCCAGATGAATCAGCAAACACACCGCAAGTCATTGGTGCTGTCTTTCAGCAGTAGTGGTGGGGCCATCTCCTGTGGCTAAATCCACTTCCAAATATATATGGTTAATAGTAGTCATTGACTTGAGTGAGAAGGTTCCAAATGGCTGGGATGGCAACAAATCAAATTTGTCCACTGACTGATGATAACCTGTCTACTCTTTGTACTTTCTGAGCTTGGAGATAATAGCAATGCTAATTCACTCACCAAGATGGGACATGGCATGCATTGTGCAGCAAGTAAGCAGAAATAATGAGTGGCAATTTGCCACTAATCCATAAATCGTCAGCATTAGAGAGCCAAAGTTTTTTTTTCTATGAATGCTGTATGAATATGCATTTTGAAATTTGGGATATTTTGTCCTTTGCACTTACAGTTGCTCAGGGCTGTCTGGAAGCTTGGTGAATGATTGGATGATAGACTATCTCCTTAGCCAGGGAAATTTATAGACAAAGAATAGATAAAGAACAAGTGATAATATAGGAAGATAAAATCCAAAAAAAATTAGAAACTTCAAAAAGTCTATCTGGAGTTTTAACTGTTCCCCTTCATAGAATCACAAAATTGTTGCAGTGCAGAAGGTGAGGCAGTGGGGTTAACAGTGGTAACGTTCAATAAATGTTGAGCTGGAAAAGCACAGCAGGTCAGACAGCATCCAAGGAGCAGGAAAATCAAAGTTTCAGGCCAAATTCCTTCAACAGGACTGGGGAGGGGGAAGGGGAAGGGGACCCAAGATATAAATAGAGGGAGTAGGGTTGGGCTGGGGGTAGGGTAGGTGGGATGGAGATAGGTGGATGTAAGTGAGGGTTGTTTTGGTTGGTCAGTGGGAAGGGTGAAGTGAATAGGTGAGTAGGAAGATGGACAGGTTGGGGGTGGAGAGATTTTGAAGCTGGCGAAGTCAATATTCAGGCCATTGGGCTATAAGCTCCCAAGGTGAAGTATCCACTGCCCCCATCCCTAGTCCTGACAAAGGGTTTCAGTCCAAAAAGTTGATTTCCCTGCTTTTCAGAAGCTGTCTGACCTGTTGTGCTTTTCCAGCTGTATATTTATTGACTCTAGCTTCCAGCATCTGCAGTCCTTACTGTCTCTAAAGTGGTTATGTTACTGGACTAATAATCCAGATTCCCAGGCTGATGATTAGGGAAGTTCTGAGGAAGGGTCACCAGACCCAAAATGTTGACTGTGATTTGCTGCCAGACTTGCTGAGCTTTCCCAGCAACTTTTGTTTTTGTTGTAAATGATTGGGGGTGTAAGTTGGAATCCCACTAGGGCAGATGATGGAATTTGAATTCAATTCAAAAATCTGAAATTCATATCTAACCTAATGGTGTCCATGAAGCCATTGTTATAAAAGTTGATCTGTTTCCCTAATGCCCTTTAGAGAAAGAAATCTGCCATCATGACTTGATCCAGCCTACATGCAATTTCAAACCCATAGCAATGGTCCAGAAATCCACTCAGTTTGATAAAACTACTATGAAACCTAAGGTAAGGAATGAAACCAGACAGACCACTTAATGTTCACTTAGACACCAGAAACTACAACACGAATGCAGTTCTGTTGGCTGTGCATAGTCCTCCTTAATAAAAGCTCCTCCAGGGGTTTGTGCCAAAATTGGAAAAGCTGTCCCACAGACTACTAATACAGCAACCATGTTTCCATTGTGTTGTGTTCCACTTCCGCAGTGCTAAAGGGCATATTTTTTGTACAGATCTAGCAACTGGAATTCCAAGAGATTGTGTGAGCCATCAGCAGGAGTAGAATCGTAATTCAGCCAGAATCTGTAACTTCATGACCCAGCAAATACCCCACTCTATCATCAAGCTTGGGCGCAACTCAGGTTCAATGAACCAGGAACAGCACCAGGAATATGTAAAAATGAAGTGTTAAGATGGTGAAGCTACAATACAGGATTACTTACATGTCAAACAGTGGAAGCAGCATGCAATATGCTGGAATTGACAAAGCATATCAATCCTACATCAATGGGTAAAATCTCAGCTCTGCAGTCCTGCCACTTCCAGTCATAAATGGTCGTAGATAATTAAACAAATAAGCAGAGGAGGATCCAGAAATATCACATCCTCAATAATATGGTGTCCCAGCACATCAGTGAGGTTTAGGTGAACATGTTTTTAGGAGTGGCATGAATTATCCAGCATCATGGAGCAATTTATAACTCACGATGTGCCCTTACCTTTCCACAGATTCCTTAGATATGAATGGCAGGATGTGGATCAAACTCACAGGTCTTTTCTCAGCAAATGCTAGACTTTGGGATCTGAGAAAAATGTTTCATACCAATCTATAATACACAATATAATCTAGCTAGGATGATTTATTTACATACCCGTACAAGAGCAAATGAGTTAAGAGCATTGCTCTCCCATTATTTTATGTTATGGCATAATTTGCAGATTAATATCTCTCTTCAGGATAAAGCATCAGCATACAGGGGCAAGGTCTTGCCTTTAAGTACAGCATATGAATGAATGAATAAATGAATCTCCTTTCATTCCAATTTAAGGTAGCAGCTCTTGGGAAATAACCACTCTTTGAAGTATGCCAAATAAGCCATGCAATGAAATAACGAAGTCGGAAAGTTTTGGAAATACATTATTGAATGTCTTTGATCTTCAGGACCGAGCAGCTAGAACTGCCTGCTCTGTGTGCTTGCAATATTATATTTCATAATTCCAGCAGTTGCAATGCATGCAACCAATTCAAAATTGGAGCAACAATCATAAACACCCACGTTTTTTTAAATTTCCTCAGTGAATCCCTCTACCTTTTCAAACCAAAAGTGTACTACTTCCATGTGAGGTGCAGTCTTGTTTTAAGTATTTCAGGCCAGTGTTAACCCCTCAAGATTCTGCTTCGCTCTCATAAACAGGTGAGGATATAGCAAAAACAAAGTCATACCATGTCTTTAAGGCAAATAGTGACTCCCGATTGCAACTGATATTGTTATAAATACCCGTAACCTTTATTAAATGTGTGCTTTTAAAAACTCATAAATGAGGTAAAAGAAATTACCCAATACAGAAATAGCACCCTCAGTTAAAGCAATCTGTGAATAAAATATTAAGATAATACAAAGAATTAGCAACTCTGTAAAAATAACAATTTCTGTGAAAGGGTTTTGCAATTTTGAGATAACAAGTGACTAAAACTTCTAAATAATTCCAAGTTAAACTGAACTCTAATGCAAATGTGCTAGAGTGCTCATTCTATAACCTTTTGTAATATGTAGCTAATAGTTTAAATAAATAACTCAAAAAATGCATATTTGAACATCAGGACAAAGTAGCAACAGCATCATGTCCAAATTTACTCAGTATATCTTTTCATCTTATTATTTTACTCAAAAAAGTCTTATTGGTAATATTCTACATGCTTAGTATTTCAGTTATCCCAACCGAAGTTCTGTCCTGTCATTTGGTAAAACTTCATGTTGAAAGGCCGGTAAAAGTCCCTCAGCCTCTGAACCACCTCTGGGTCAATGTTGGGATGGGTTCTGCCTTTTGTTTTGCCCAGGCAGTGGGGCTTGCTGCTGCCCTCTGGCTTCTTCAAGCAGGGGAAGCCCTTAGTCTTGTTGAAATAGAAATGTTTGTCTGTGATGATTCTCTTCAGACCCAGAAAATCTTGTACTTTGCCTAGTTCACCTGCTGGGTCACTGATCAGCCTCTCTCCACTCACAAACAGAATCTGGCCCATGGGGAAATAAAGGAGCCAATTCTCCAGGTGCTTGGCATAGATGCCAATCTGAATAGCACTCCATGAGGTGTCAATCAGGCCTGTAGTCCTGTTTTTGAAGGCCAAGTTCTCAAAACTGGGGATATCTGGTTTCTTTGAGAGAGTTTGCGTATAGTCAGAAATAGCCCGCGTGACAGGATCCCGAACCACCACTATTAGCTTGGCATCCTTGGACATTGCATAGATTCGGGCAGCTGCTTCCTTGGTGACAAAGTAACTTGGTGTTTTCTCCATGGTGATTTGTCCATCCAGTGTTTTGGGCATCAGACCCCTGTAGAAACATAAATTTATATTTTGAAAAAAATAACATCAGAAAAATGATCTAGAATACAAATATTTTAATAATGCTAAAATTTAGTTTGGATACAATGGAAATACAATTTCACAGGGAACAAATTGGCTTCCTCTATATGTTCTCTCACAACTTTTTTTTTCCCCCCTTTCAAATCAATAGACAGTAAAATTAAACAGGGGTATGATAGCAACCAGTCCACTACTTCTCCTTTGCTCAAGTTTCGTCCCCATAGTTCTAGATATTGTTTTCTGAGCTTTTATTTTGTGTAAGAAACATTTTGGACAACAGTTCAAGAAAAATGAAAGAACAACTGAGTTCCTTTATTTCCTTCACTTTTACATTTTGTGCGCCAGGCAATATGCCTCTTTTGACTTCCTTATATGCTGTGCTGAATACTGATTGTTTGCATGAACTATCAACATTAAGTTGTATTTTGTATTGAGGTTTCCAAAGTTGTAGGCCATTCCAAGGTGTTTTACAGGAACATAATCAGACAAAACTGACACTGTGCAGAAGGAGTGCTTAGAATGGGGAAGTTTGAGCAAATAGAGAAGTTTCATGGAAGATTTTAATGGAGCAAATAAACCTTGAGATGCACAGAGCTTTAGAGAGGGAATTTAAGAGTTTGGGTTTCCAGACAGCTGAAAACACACCCTGCAATGGGTAGAATGTGTAAGAAGTCTTTCGTGGAAGAATGTAGAGTTGTTGGAAGGTTGAAGGGTGGAGGATATTAGAGAGATAAGGAAGAGTGGGGCATCAAGGCATTGAATATAAGGCTATGAATTTTAAAATCAAATCTATACAGTATTTTCATGTTACACTCAGTTATAGTTGAAGCCTTTTTTTTATTTTCGGTTTTAGAAGATTGTTACTGTCAATCTTACATTCCCAGCATTTGTTCTCCATTCCCTGAATTTGGGCACATTGATTGGCATTTGCTACTTTTAAACTCAATTCCCCAATCTTTCCCCTCCTACTGTATTTGGACTATTCTTTCACCTTTTACAGCTCTTCTCTCCCTCAATTAATTAAGATAACTTTGTTTCAGTCTCAGCTTCCAAACTCATTTCTATCCAGTATCGGAGTTAATGGCTCCATGGAACCCACTGACTATCTTTTGCTGTTCCTTTACAGCTGAATGAGTAATTATCCTTTGTTCCTTCTGATTGAGCCAATCTTTGACTTGCTCCTGAGATTTAAAGCAATTAAAGCACAATGCTGGGTCCAATGGGATCTTACTGTTTACACAATGCATTCACTTTGGCTTTATTTGAGAAAAACTCAGAACCACCTTGCCAAGAAATTTTATGGTTCATACAGGATTTTCATAAACTCTAAATAAAAAAGAATCTAATTTGCAAGTCTTTATACAGCAACTCCTTAATTTTCATTCGGTGATTTGAACTCAAACAAAAGCAACAAAATGCTTTCCAAAAGCACAGATTGCCCACAATAGTGATTATATGTAGCTACTTCTCAAACAGAATTAAACAAGTTCCATGTTCCATAAGCATTAAAACAAAATGACCGCGGAGTGTTTTATGAATGATTTTAGATTTTGTCATTGTAATGTGTAAAACGCTATCAGTGAAAGATATGATTTGCTTGGTATATTTCAAACACAATTAAGCCTGGTTTTTGTCAACATGAGCCTGCTATCATAGTGACAGAGTTTCCTTCACTGTGGGTTTTCTAGAATTTAGTCAGTACTTTTAAAAATCTTTTTAATAGCAAGCCTGTAACATGGGCCTAGAAATTAGCTTGGGTACAGTATCTGGGGTTCAGTGTGCATGACCAATAGATGCAGTAACCCTGCAAATTGATGGCACTTGGCTTTTTTCCTCTTTAACAGACTCCCTGTGAGCCACCAGAGTTGGCCATAGCTCCACAAACAGCAATGACATTAATGGTGGGCCATCGGCCTCACAGACTGCAGGCTTCAAGTAAAGGCCGAGAGAGGTGAAAGACAGGTGACAGCTAATCATAACACCTGTGCCATCCAGAGGGCAGTTCCGGTCCCTTTGTGTCATATTGTTTTTAAAAATTACATACCTTTGATGGTCACAGGGAAGACTTATAAGCAGAGCAGACCACCTACACTGCTTATTGTCAACTGGTTTCTCTGACGTGGACATGCCGGGTGTTGGGCTGAAATGGACAAAGTTCAAAGTCACACAGCACCAGGTTATAGTCCAACAGGTTTATTTAAAATCATTAGCTTTCGGAGCACTGCTCTCTCATCAGGCAGCACTCCGAAAGCTAATGACTTTAAATAAACCTGTTGGAACATAATCTGGTGTCGTGCGACTTCTGAACTGGTCTCAGTGGGAGCCTTTCAAGAATGCCTATTTTCCATAGCTAAGAGGTCGACTGCTTCAAAATAATCTCCACGGATTTGGCAATGGGATGCCTGAGCAGATTGGGCACCAGCTATCCCAATAAATTCTGGTGTCTTGCAACAATTTTCTGCTAAAACCAGGTGTATGAAAGAAAAAAGAATCACAGTAAAACATAGAAAGTTGGTACTGGTCCAAACTCATTTATGTCCAGTATAGAAAGGTATACAAAATGATTTTGGACTAGTTTCATCATTTCTGTGCTTTAATGCATTTTGTTTTCCTTCATATACCTTGATGAAATGATGAAACTCATTTTGTACACGTTAATATGGAACTCCAGTTCAGATCAGTACAGTGTTTCCATGTTTTACTGTCTTTTTTTCCCCACGATAGCATAGTGCTAAACAACTCTAATAACCCATGTAGTCTGGATGCTCTCATACTTCGGAGCCATTTCAAATAAAGCCCCTCCAGAGCCAACGAGAGAGTTCCAGGTTTGGATCCTGGTATGCTGTTGAGTTGGTTGATGTCATCTGATGTAATGAGGTCGTGAAGGAGGCAAAATTGTACAAGCTTTCTCAACCTCACACATAAGGCATCATCTGGCTTGATTGACTGAGATATTTTTCTAGTTTAATTGTCCATCGGCCTTTTTCTTGGTGGGGGAGGGCAGGAGTGATGTGGGGAATTGCTCTGTTCCCATAGAAAGGGCGTCTATTCGAGTAATCGAGTGGGGCAAAATATGAAGGCAGAATTTTTCTAAAGTGCTAGATTGTTGTACAATGCAGATCAGTTGAAGCAATGTTGATCGGTTCAATATTTTTTACAAGCATGTTAGGAAGTTTTAGCCATTAAGCGTTGTTCTAATGAATTGTAGGTCAAAGAGAGGTTTCCAAGTTGGCCGATCATGAAACAAGACCACAGCTTTTTTAAAATCCCATCTGATAAGTGAGGAGCCTTGGCAAACCATTAAAATGAACTTTTACAAATTGAATCGACAAATGTCCTTGAGTAGAGAAGTGGCAGTTAAATTAACTTTCATAATAGATAAAGTGAAACATCTTGCCAGGTTCTGAGATAATGTTCATCAGTAATGTATTCTTATGTGACCTTGGGCCACCCTCATTTTTAATAGACACGCACAATATATTTATTTATTCCTAGCCTTGATTTTATCATTCATATATCTATTTGTTTACAAGCCTAAGTGACTCTAACTAATGTTAACACTTGCTCAGGCTAGGCAGGCAGCTTATGATGTAAACCCATCACTTGTGGTATTTGTATACATGCACATGTAGATGGTGCAAATCATAGTTTTTCAGGTTCCATTCGCATGGTCACCTTAGAACATTACATCTGTGCGAAGTATGCACAGGGACGTCAAGTACAAGTGTGATGTGTGTCTGAATTTCATACCCGGATGTCGAACTTTCCCAGCATCCCATAAGGGTCTAATCTTGTTTAACCCTCTCCATAGGTTACCTCCATGCCTTCTATAATATGGCACTCAGAATTGTACACATTACTCTAGCTGAGGTCCAACATGATTACAATCAAATCACTCACCAGGAATGAATTAACTGCAGTTTGCTTTACTTAAAATGGTAGAGCACATTACTAGTTATGAAGCAGACATTACAGTAAACCAATTGAAGTGTGCACATGCAGATTGCGAACGCAAAGCCAACTAAAAGGGTCACAACATTGGTGTACCCACAGCATATGGAATGCTTAAAGTTGAACTCTCTTAAAGGCAAAGCACACATACAACAGGACTTGGGAGATAAAATCATTCTCAAAAAGGGAGCAAGAGTCTGCAGCGCAAGGCAAAGTCTTCTGATGGAAGTAGTGAATGCGGAGGTGCGGGTGTTGGATGATGAGCTCAGTGTCATACCAAAGTAGAAGACGATCGAGGTGGGATTGTAAAGGGATGAGGTTGAGGCCCCAGCAAAGGATTGGTAATCCAGTGTCAGAGAGGGGATACGGAAAACAGAACAAGAAGTTGAGACAACATCATCTAAAAGATTTTCAAGCTCCACATGTATGGAAACGATACTCAACTCCATCTCACTGTCATTCCTCCTGAATGCTTCGCTGCCTTTGACTTTGTCAATTTTCCAATCAAACATTCAATATTAGATGAGCAGAATTTTCTTCAATAAAATGTCAGAAAAACAGCAAACACTGTCTTTAGCCTTCACCACAAACTCCACAACCATGCTGCTGGGTTCTGGCACAGATTCTTGCAACTTTCTGAAACAGGCCATTCACAACCTTGGCATCCTACTTGAGCTCGAGATGAACTTCCAAACACACATTTACTCCATCAACAAGACTACATCATTCGACTTCAATAATATCATCTGGCCCCATTTGCCTCAGTTGATGTCTGGCTGAAATTCTCATCAATGCCTTTGTAAGTGCTGGACTTCATTATTCCTTAACTATTCCTTACACTTAACATACTCCCCAAATTTGAACTTGTCTAGAATCCTGCCATCTGCACTTCAACTCACACCAAACCCCACTCAAAGATGGCAAAATCATCTTCAACAAGAGAGAATCTAACAATCATCCTTTAACATCCAATGGTATCTCCATCCCTGAATCCCCTAATATCAACATCTTGGAGGTTACCACTGACCAGAAACTGAACTGAACCATATAAATACTGTGGCAAGTAACTTATCTCCTGACTCCCCAAAGATTGTCACCTACAAGTCAAAGATTGGACGGAATACTCCTTATTTTTATGGATGAGTGCAGCTCCAACAAAACTTCAGAAGCTTGACACCCTCCAGGACAAAGCCACCCATTAGATTGGCACTACATCCACAAACATTTAGTCGCTCCACTACTGACGCTCAACAGAATCAGTGTGTACCATCTACAAGATGCACTGGAGAAATTCATCAAGGCTCCTTGGGCAGCACCTTCCACCACCACGTGCAAGTTCCCTCTATGCTGCACACTGCCCTGATTTTGAAAGATGCCACCATTCCTTCAGTGCCGCTGGATCAAAATTCTGCAACTTCTTCCATTATGGGTCTAGCTACAGCAAATAGATTTTAGAGATGCAAGAAAGTAGCTCACGACCACCTTCTCAAGGGCAACCATGGATGGGTAAGAAATGTTGGACCGGCCAGCAATATCCACATCACATGAATGAATAAAACATCAGAGGGAAGAGCAAGGAGAGGGTTTCAGAGGCCCACCCTTGCCTCTCATCCATGCTTCTGAAAGCCCCCAGATTGGGGCAATTAGATGTCCACCTTCCCAACCCAGCAGGTAGGTTGTCATGGTTTCCTAGTTGAAACTAGTCACATTTCTTGCCCATCACAGGTTATCAGGGAGGTGCGAAGTTGAAGTTTATAAGTATTCAATATTTGGTCATTTAAGAGCCTTAATGGGTGACAGGTCAAGAAGATCACCCAATGGAATGTTCTCCCCAGAACATAACTATTAAGGTGGCAAGAGTGGGTGAATTTCTCTCCAAGGCAAATCAAGCCAACTATTTACAACTTGCCTAATTACTTTCCTTTCTAGACATTTCCAGTGAGGTGAAAATCATGCCTGAGGTTTATTGTACCTTTAAAAAAAAGTTAAAATAATCTGATATTTTCCCAATCTCTTTTCCTTACCAGAAGACATACATATTTTCTTTCTGCTTTCAATTAACTTATCAGTAGGGTGGAGTCCCTGACTGTGCAAATATCATAGCAACGACTGACCACAACAGCGCACATACAAAGGAGATTATAATGGAATGATCGCGAGCAGGAACCACAACAGACTTCCCCCTCTTTAACCAACTGTGTTGCTACCAACGGCAATACCCTATACCATTACTCCAGATAAGATCTACTTAAAATAGCATACAGCCACTATATGAAACTGGATCCTTGTCAGACTTTACAGCTGAGACAGGAGGGTCAACATTCCATCATGGATACAGGTAAGCTACAAATTATAGGGTCTCGGTATAAAATTCACTGGAAAAACTGGGAGGCTGTTGTTCAATGCTCCACCAGCATAGAAATATACTCTCTCCAGCACCAGTGAACTGTGGCTGGTATGTGTACTATCTACAGAACGAGATACTGCAACTCCCCATGGCTTCTTAAGCAGTTCCTTGTAAATCTACAACCTCCACTACCCAGAGGACAGGGCAGCAGGTGCATGCAAACAGCAGTCCCTCCACTTTCCTCCTTATCTCTCCATTTTCTTCCACTGAAAGCCGAGATGGGAGATTTCCTTGGGGGAATGTCATTACTGACAGTGATGGAACTATACAACAAAAGGTTAAGTAGCAGAACATTTGTAATAACGGTTGCTCTAAAACAGAATAACTACTGAAAAAGAATTTTTTTTAAGAAACTAAAAACAAATGTCAGAAGAGTTTTAAGATGATCTATTATTTTTCTAACATGATCTTTAACTGAGCTTGTGTTAACAGCAACCTTGGCCACCACATATTCTTGGAAGTGGGTATGATTCACAGTGCAACACACACACAGACATCAGCAAATTGTATTCAGCTCATTCTCTTCTCGCTCCCATGTCAATATTTATAAGACTAAGTTGTAGAAGCAGAAACAGGCCATTCAGCCAATTGAGTCTATTCCACCATTCAATGAGATCATGGCTGACCTGGTAATCCTCAATTTCCCTTTCCAGTCTTTTCCCCATACGCATCTGTGCTCTTACAGAATAAAATCCATTGCAGCTTTGAATAAACTTAACAACCACCTCAACTGCCCTCTGCAGTAAATAATTCCACAGATTCATTATCCTCAGAAGAAATTTCTCCTTTAGCTCTGTCTTAAATGGACTATTAATGAAGATCACACCCATCTGAACCCCACATTCCCCGTCCCAGTTTCCATAGAAAGAAAGGCAGTGCACAATGTGGGTGCTGATTCAATACAGGAGACTTCTGACAATTTACAAATGGGTTTTGAATAGAGCAAACAGGCTTGGTTGGAAAATCCTCAGGCAGTCATGACTCAGAACTGATTTTGTTTCAAAGGGGTGGCACAGTGGTTGGCACCAGACACCCAGGTTGGCTTCTACCCTTGGGCGACGGTTTGTGTGGGTGTTTGCACATTCTCCCTGTGCCTGTTTCAGTTTCCTCCCACAGTTCAAAGATCTGTGCTTTGGGTGGATTTGCCACATTAAATCGTCCCATGGAGTCCAGGGATCTGTAGACGAGGTGGATGAGCTATGGGAAATGCAGAGTTACAGGGACAAGGATAGGGGAGTGGGTTTGGATGGGATGCTCTTCGCTGGTTGGTGTGGAGTTAATGGGCTGAATGGCCTACTTCCACACTGTAGAATTAATGTCATTCAAATTAAGATTCTTTTGTTATTTTATTATTATGTATTGCAAAATAGATGGACTTTTTGACCTGATGGGAACGGGCTGTTTCAACATGCCACCTTCAGACAAGTGACTCGTTAAGTTAGGCACTGTGCCTGGATACATTCACTGTCTTTTGGCCACTTAAAAACACTGGCTTTCAAAGCAATAGTACTAAATCAGTGGACTTTTGTAAACAGGCTCATTCTCAAAACAATGTCCCAGTCCGGAACTGAACCAGGTTGAGCTGTTACTCTTCCTCATCAAAATTCACTCAAACTGATCAACTTAAAGACAAACAGCAGCTTTGTTTCTTTATTGCATTAATTGGTCTTGCAGGATGGAGTAGATGAATATTATGAAAAGCTAAGACATCACAGAATGGAAGAAAGTGTCTGATAGCAACTGGACTGGCACACAGTTATGTGCGGACGGAGACACTAAAATTTGAGGCAGTTGCCACAGAGGTGCCTTGGGAAAGGCCACTTTCTAAGGTGATCCTGCTGTTTGTTTGACATGGAATGAACATTATAAATAAAAGCTGCAATTGCAAACATACTGTGGCATTTTAGAGTGCCAAGTGTATTGAGAGAAATTGATCTCATTTGCACTTTATGTGAGGTCAACTGCCTTGGAACGTATTTTCATAAAAGTTATGAATAAATATATTTTCAGGGGAAGAAAGTACCTGATAGCTATTCGATTTTCTGGCATGCTCAAATGTTATTAAGAACATCTGTGGCAGACGCTTCTCCTTGTTTTCACTGTAGTTCCATGAGTTTTGTTTGGAACCAATTTTATATCAAAAGGAAGCAGTCTTGAATGAATATCTGGCAAAGATATTCCATCTGTGTTCAAATCATATTGGAAATTGCTTCAGGAAAATTGTGTCACCTCGCCTCATCACTGGTACCTAAATATTTTATTGCAGTGAAAATAATTTCATTATCTTCCCTTTTCTCCCTGTAACCTCAGAATTATTATGAGAAAAGGAAAAATATATGAGACTATGATGGCAGCAAATTTACTCCACCTAGACAATGTGATTTACTGGAACGAAAACAGAAATTGCTGGAGAAACTCAACAGATCTGGCAGCATCTGTGCAGAGAAAGCACAGTTAACATTTTCTGTCCAGTGATCAGCAATTTCTGTTTTTGTTTTATCCACAGTTGCTTGATTTATTTTAGTGATTTACTTCAAAATGGCCTGACGGTGTGGGTCATCTCCGATAATTATTGAGACTCAACAGGTTGGACTTTAAAGGTGAATTGTGCATGTCTCCTGACGTGAAAATTGAAACATTTTGCTTGATAACTTTTTTTTTATCTATGATGATAATAGATTATTCAACACCATTCTTTGAAGATTGCTCTGCTCCAAGTTGGTGAAAACACCCTTCACTCTGTCAACAAAGTAGGCAAAGATTCATAAGATCTTACAGTAGATGAAGAAGCCATTTGGCTCCTTGTGTCTCTTCCACCTCTTTAAGCAAGAGACATTTAACTCAATAGCTGAGAACTTCCCTTTGCAACATTACCTTTGTCTTCAGAATAATTGTTACTGAACATGCATTTGTTTGAATCTGTAACAATGTTGTACTGAAGCTCTACGAGTTAGCCTGGCTGCTTCTCGTGAAACACAAAGGGTTCTTGTATTTACAATTAATGTGTTCATGTTTATAAGATTGTGGTTTGGGCCAACTGCGTATGGTTAGATTATTAATGATTTACAGCTGTTCTCTGCCACTTCAATCTATTCTCAAGCTCAGGGAATTTCAAATTCAAAAGTCAAAAGAACAGTTTAATTATTTATTAAAACTGCTGGCACTGCTTGAAGGAGAGCTTTGTGTACAATACTTCAGCTCATAATAGCACTGCACAGCAAAGCAGGTTACATTCTGATAACTAAATCCCAAATGAAAAGAGACTTGCCTGCACCACTTACTGTGATGCATAAGAACATACAGATTGTGGATATTTGTAAAGGATGACTTTAATTAGCTGGGAATCTGCTGGAACCCTAGATAGTGAACAATTTATGTGGCTATGGAATGTTGGTCAGGTTTACACCAGATGTTTTATTTCAGGCTAGACACCACTTTAGGGATAAAAGATAAAATTTGACAGAAATTTTATTCCAATCCAAAACGAGTTTAAAATATTACTAAGTTTTGATGACATGGAATTCCCCATTAAGCAGGATTTTATCAATGTAGATATGGTCTTGATGCAGCTCAGAATGAGTACCACAGAAAATTTTGGCAATTACAGGCAAGTGGTGTATCCAGTTTATAATCCTGAGTGATGCAGCATCACAAAGTGAATTTGTGTCAAAATATTGGTTTTCAAATCTCTTCATAGCCTCACACTTCCTGACCCTTGTTATCTTATAAAGCTCTACAACCTTCTGAGAAACCTGTCATCCAACTGTGGCCTTCCTGCATTCCCTATTTCCTTCCCACCACCATTTGCAGCAATATTAGTGACAATCCAGGGAGCTCAGAAGTCCCTTCACAAACTTCTTTGCCTCTCCACCTTTCCCCACTCCTTTAAGAAACTAGTATAATTACTGATGACTAATAGGATATGGTTAATATTACGACTTTAAAAATAGTTAACATTACTTCCCAAATTTTATTTAAAGTGATGCTTAATATGAGTGTTTATGGATGTAGTAAACAACGGTTTCTTCAGTTAGGGCATGTTTGTAAAATATTGTACTGTAGATGGGTCAGAGGTGTAGCAACAGGAGTAGGCTAGTTTTCTTAGATAGACCCTTGGACCAATTACTTCCTGCCACTCCACAGTTGTGAATCCTGAGGTGGCTAAACTGTCTAATACTGGATTCATATGCTTCGCTGTAGGTAGAGGAGCTGGTTGTTTGCTAAGGCGGGTAGATGGGATATTTGAGTTCTCACTAATTTCTCCCACTGCTTGCGCTTAGAGATACCCAACGGTTGGCACCTTCACATTCACTTCATCTCCACTTCGCGTGATCTCAGCCAAGAGATTTCCATGACTCAGTAGAGATGTTGTATGTTTTCAGTGAGGCTTTGAGGACCTCCTTGAAGCATTTCCTCTGGCCTCCTGGTAGCTGCGTGTCCTGACAAAGCTCGGAGTACAGTGTTTGGTTTGGAAGTCTTGTGCACATGATGTGGCCTACCCAGCACAGCAGATTAACAGTAACAAGTGCCTCAATGCTGGGGGCATTGGACTGAGAGAGAACACTGATATTGGAGTGTCTATCCTGCCAATGGATTTTCAGGATTTTGTGGAGTCAGTGCTGATGATATTTTTCTAATGATTTGAGATCTTTGTTGTACATAAGGCCAATAAGAAATAGGAACAGGAGTAGGCCGTTTGGTCCCTTGAGCCTGCTCTGCCACTCAATAGGATCACAGCACATCCAAACATCCACTTTCCCACCTTTTCAAAGTAAGCCTTTATTCCTCGACTGATCAAGAATCTATCGATCTTAGCCTTAAATATACACAAAGACTCTGTCCCCACAGCTCTCTGTGGAAAGAGTTTCAAAGATTCACAACCCTTTGAGCAAAGAAATTCCTCCTCATCTCAATCTTAAATTGGCATCCCTTTCTTCTGAAATTGTGCCCTCTGGTCCTAGACTCTTCCATGAAGGGCAATATCCTCTCAGCATTTACCATGTCAAGCCCCTTAAGAATCCTGCTATGTTTCAATGAGATCACCTCTCATTCTTCTAAACTCCAGTGAGTAGAGTCCAAACCTGTTTAGACTTTGCTCACAGGACAATCCCTCCATACCAGGAATTGCCCTAATCAACTTTCTTTGAACTGCTTCCAATGAAATGGTATATTTCCGTGAATATGGGAACCAAAACTACCCACAGTACCTCTGATGTGGTTTCACCAGCACCTTGGACAGTAGTACTAAGACTTCCGTACTCTCGCACTCCAATCCCCTTGAAATAAGGCCAACATTTCATTAGCCACTTCACTAACACCTTCCACCCCAACCTTAAGTTTACCTGGACCATCTCTAACACCTCTCTCCCCTTCCTGGACGTCTCTGTCTCCATATCGGGCAACCACCTAGAAACCGATATTCATTTCAAGCCCACCGACTCCCACAGCTACCTAGAA
>NC_063354.1:32781421-32836680 GCF_021869965.1 Rhincodon typus
CCATATACATTCCACTACGGAGGAAACCCGGAAGTGAGGCAATCCGTTGCAATGGACCCCAGAGTTTAAAAACCAGGTGGGAAAACACACCGACGCTTCATCAGAGGCTGCACTGAGGATGTTACCAAGCATGGTAACGAAACGTCTGCAGAACAACAAACCAGCTCGGTGAGCCAACCAACCTCAACACCCACAACCCGAGCTACAAATCTACTCCAAAACCCAAAATGTTATGTTCTGTTGACAATCCCCCAATTCCCCAAATGCAAGTGATGACTTTGCATTAGTTCAAGAATAATTCTTAATATCATTTGAATATTTGATGAAGATTTACCATTTGCTGAGAAACAAAGGACTTGAACGAGCTTTCAGCAAGAATATTTTCTATTGATTATGTAAATTAGTTAGTAAAGGTTTAACATATTCCTAGGCTTGTTGTCGAAATTGTAAACCTAAAGTATCAAAAGTTGTGTTCAGCCTTTATGATCCCCACACAGACTGATAACTGTCTATATATGCCCCATATTCATAGACAGTGGCATTTGATATGCATTAGCCCCTAAGAAACCTTATAGCTTATCTCTGATCCACTTATAAGAACCTTTTGCACTTTAGTGCTGCACATCCAGTGCCCTACTAATTATTATAGACGTGTGTGACTGGATCAGGCCGCATCTCTGGATTGTTCACTTGTTGTCATAGTGCTCACTCACGTTGAGCGTACCTGGATGCTGGCAGCATCCCTGCCTCACATTGGTCTGCTTAGACTTTTTGTCGTTTTTCCCCACAGCCAGAGGCTCCAGCCTTATATTACTGCGGCCTTGACTTGCTGTTTAGTGTAGAGACAAAGCCAGGATGCTTGTCATAGTTGTCAGCAGGTCTCAATCAAATTAAGGGCAATAGCCTTTCCTCGGGGGCCCCAGCACAGTCAGTTAAGGGCAGTCTCTGATACCAGTCCAGGTCCTACTTGGGGCAGTCAGATTCAGGATGCTCTCCTCACAAGAGATGAGGAGCCGAATGATGGGCAGCACATTACACACTTTGAGTCTTTCTGCCCTATTGTTGACTGTTTTCCTCCTAAAATGAGAGAGAGAGAGAACGGGTATTACAGAAGATGAAAGTGGGTGGTACGGCCATTATTGCTGGAGCTGGTAAGGAAGTGTTCTGAGTGAATTAATAGGAAGCACAAAGGGTGTGCAGGATTAGTGGTGTCAGGGGCTGGGCTGGGGAACAGCAAGTCTGGAAGATGTTGCAGACAGTTGTGCGAGTGATAGAGCTTGAGCCTTGGTGAGATGTGGTACAGTAACAGATAGTGAGTCAGAGATATTGGAGAGAAGGTGATAGAACTTACACTGTTGATATGCAGAATCTGTATGTGATGGTGTTCCCATGTATCTGCTGCCCTTGTTCTGTAAAGTGGTAGTTGTTATGGATTAGTAAGGTGCTGTTAAAAGAGCTCGGTGAATTTCTGAATAGTACACATTGTTATGACTGAGAATAGGTGGTGGAGGGAGTTTGTGCTGCCAATCAAGTGGGTCTGCTTTGTCCTGGAAGGTGTTAAGGTCTTGAGTGTTGATGGAGCTGATTCATCCAGTCAGGAGGGGAGTTTTGTTTTTAGTCATTCACAGATGAGGCCGTCATTGGCTAGGCAGCATTTATTTCCCATCCCTAATTGTCCAGAGCGGAGTTAAAAGTCAACCACATTGCTGTGGGTCTGGAGTCACATGTAGGCCAGCCCAATTAAGGATGGCAGTTAGTGAACCACATAGGTTTTTCCAACAATCAACAGTGGATTCATGCTCATCATTACACTCATAATTCTATGTATTTATCGAATTAAAATTCCACCATCTCCCAGGTCCCCAGAACATTGTCTGCGTTTCTGGATTAACAGCCCAGCAATAATACCACTAGGCCGTCGCCATTATTTTCCTGACATGTATCTTGTAGGTCATGTACAAACTTTGAGAGTCAAAAGGTGAGTTACTTGCTGCAGGATTCCTAGGATCTGACTTACTATTGTAGCTGTAGTAATTAAAGGGTTATCCAGTTGAGTTTCTGGCCAGTGGTAACCCCAAGGATGTTGATAAAGGGGGATTCAGTGATGGTAATGCTATTGAATGTCAAGGGACAGTGGTTAGATTTTCTGTTATAGACATGTTCATTGCCAGGAACTTGTATGGCTTGAATGTTACTTGTCACCTGTCAGCCCAAACTTATTTGGAAATGGACTGTTTCAGTATCTGAAGAGCTGCGAATGGTGCTGAGCATTGTGCAGTCATCAGCAAACATCCCCACTTCTAACCTTATGATGGAGAGAAGGTCATTGATAAAGCAACTGAAGATGGTTGGACCTAGAACACTACCCTAAGGAACTTCGGTAATATCCTAGACTGATCTCCAACAACCACAACTGTTTTCTTTGAGCGAGGTATGACTCCAACCGGTGGAGAGTTTTCTCCTGTTTCTTACTAACTCCAATTTACTAGGGCTCCTTGATGCCACTTTTGATCATATGCAGCCTTGATATCAAAGGTAGCCACTCACCCCCTCTCTGGAACTCAGCTGTTTTTCTCATCTGCTCCAGAGGTGTATCACAACATGCCTGAACAGACTGATTAAAAATATCTAGACTATTTGGGCTGAATGTTGTGTTTCTGTACTGTAGATAATACACAGCGATAAAGTGATTGCATGGTGAAATGACAAGGAAGATAGGCTAGGCATCTTAACAAGTGGTTGGCTGAGCCACGGAAGTCACACAATAATTAATATAATTAGTGAACTGTCTGTTTTTACCAAGTATAAGCTTTTTATACTCATTATAATTTAGCAGATTGTTGAGCACACAGATGATTATTAATATCTAAGTGCTGCTTACCAGTCTGACACACTGACACTGTTGCTGAGATTCAGAACTGAAGAAAATATGCATTTATGTCACACAATAGCACATATGTGAAAATCTGATAAAGAGAAACAAATACCATGATTTCATTAAACATAGAATAGATTTTTTTTAAAACCACTGTTACATCTAAGATGAGAATAATCTTAGGAACTGATTACTCAATCTGTCTCATAAATAATATACAGACTGATTAAATCAGAATACAATTTCACTTTGATGTGAATCTGCAGGATATTAAAGGAAATAGTTCTATCCACTCTGACACAACAGTTTGTTCCGTTGCTCCTATAAACCCGCATTGACCACATAAAGAATCCGACCAGACATAACCATTATTGACCGGTAATTGTATGGGGCCAGATTTTCAAACTGGGAATTGGGAACCCAGCACATAGATGAATTCCAGGTCCTGACTCTGTGCCTCAGCTGTATTCCTCTTGTAATCTAATTTTTGAATGCAAATGTCACATTTGGACAGGAGGTGATTTTGGCTCCTGGGTGGAAGATTCCAGGCATCAATAGTAAAGAAAGGCAGCAACCTTCTTCAGGTCACTGGTCAGAGCAGGCATCTCATTAGATGACTGGGAGTTTAAACGTGATGGAAAACGGCCATGGATAAAAGACAAAGTTTGGTGGTAGTACTTGTGCCGGTGATGGATGACCGCACAGATGTGAGACAGTGGGAATATCACTGGACTAATACTGCAGAGAACCAGGCTAATGCTCAGCGGGTAGCAAGAACTGCAGATGCTGGAGTCAGAGATAACAAAGTGTGCTGCTGGAGGAACACAGCAGAAATTTCTGAAGAAGGATCCCCACCTGAAACGTCAGCTTTCCTGTTCCTCTGATGCTGCCTGGCCTGCTGTGTTCCTCCAGCTCTACAATTTGTTATCCAATGCTCAGAGGTATCAGTTTGAATGCCACCATGGTAGATGGTTAAATTTGAAACAAATAAAAGAATTCCTGGAAATAAAATCTCATGTTGACCATGTAGCGATTCTCGTGAAAACCCGTGTTGTCATTTAGGGAAGGGAGTCTTTTGTCCTTATCTTGACTGCTCTGTCTGTGACTCCAGATCTACAGCAATGTGATAGACTCTAAACTGCCTTCAGAAATTACCTAGAAACTCAGCAGCTGAAGAGTTATTAGGGATGGGCAACAAATGCTTGCCTGAAGACCAATGACAATAAACAAAAAAAAAAGCAAGGACAAAGAAATGCTATCTGTGCAAACTCAGTAGCTATGCAGTAAAGTGCACAAGACTGCTTGGGCTGGCTGGAAAAAATTTGTAAAAATTGCAATCCCTTAACAAGCTTCTTACAAAACTTATTTATTGTCATTGTCTACATTTCCAAATCTTGTTGGAGATGGAGTTGGCCTGGTATTTGTGTGGCACAAACGTTACATACCACTTGTCCATCCAAGCCTGAATATTGTCCAGGTCTTGGTGCATTTGGTAATGGACTGTTTCAGTGTCTGAGTGGCAAATGGTGCTGAATATCGTCCAATCGTCAGTAAACATTCTTCCTCCCTGCTGACCTTATGATGGAGAGAAGGTCATTGATGAAACAAGCTGAAGATAGCTGGGCCAGGATGTTCCCCAGGAAATCTTTCAGAGATTTAAAGGCAAAATACTGCAGATGCTGGAAATCTGAAGCAAACACAGTGAATGCTGGAGAAACTCAAAGTCTAGCAGCATCTGTGGAGAGAGAAACAGAGTTAACATTTTGAGTCCAGTATGACTGGTAATGCTCATACTGGATTCAAAGCATTAACTCTGTTTCTCTCTCTACTGATATTGTCAGAACTGCTGAGTTTCTCCATTCTCTGTTTCTTACAGACTAGTCCTGGAGCTGACATCACTGACCTCCAACTACCACAGCCATCTTCCTTGTTCAAGATATGACTCCAAGCAATGGAATGCTTCCCCCCTACTAATTCCCATTGACTCTAGTTTCGCTAGAGCTCCTTGATACCACGCTTGCTCAGATACTGCCTTGATGTCAAGGCCAGTCAGTCGCACCATCTGTAAAAATCACTTCTTTTGTCCATGCTTGAACTCGGGCTGTAGCTATGTTAAGAGCTGATTGGCCCTGTTAGACCCCAAACTAAGTGTCAGTGAGCAGTTTATTGCTAAGCAAATGCTGCTTCATAGCACTATTGATTAAACCTTTCATCACTTTACTGATAGTCAAGAGTGATGAAGTGGTAATGTTTGGGCTGGATTTGTCTTGCTGTTTCCGTACAGGACGTAGCTGAGCAATTTTCCATAAGGTTGGGTAGATGCCAGTACTGTTATTGTACTGGAACAGCTTGGCTTGGGATGTGGCAAATTCTGAAGCAGAATTCTTTAGTACTATTGCTGGAAAATTTACACGATCCATAGTATCCAGCCATCTCTTGACAACCCGTTTGATCAAGGGAGCTCCTGCCCGGGGTGACAAGTTGCTGGGAATGCTGCATGCAGTTAGCAGTGAGCTGTGGTCCTTATGTCAACAACTAAGGACCTCTTTGGCATTGGGACTGGTAGTCTGGCCATGGGCCTTGCTGCCCAACCTAATTCTGGTGGAGGTAGGAAGGTGATGGGGTTTTCTCATACCACACCATGCTAATTAATTGTCCATCCCATTTCCAATCTCATTATGTCTGAGAACAGAAGGTTCCAGCCTATGATTCTGAATTCTCACCTCTATTGGGTTACATTTCCATGTCCCTTTGAAAATCAAACTCATGGATTGCAATTTTTTCTGTTCATTCTTTGTTGCAATGATTCACCTTATTTAGTTAACCCCAATATTCTGGTGAAAACAGTTGTAGAAATCCATCTATTGTCCCAAACCTGAGGTAGAATCAAGCACACAGCAGTGTAGCATTCAATTCAATCCAATAGACGTCAAAGCAGAAAGTCAGAAATTGACACTTGGAACATGTTCCTGATAAGTTGTGAGTGTATGTGATTGAATGTGTGTGAGTGAGTGCATGAGTGTGAGAGTGAGTACATTTGTGTGTGTTGGGAGAAAAGTGCATGATGATGATACAGCAGGCAAGGTAGATGAGTGAAGCAGGACTCACAGCCTTATTGCATGTTATCCTTGTAAAAAATTTGGCATGAGAAATGGATGGTACATACTAGGGGCAAAAAGGACACCAAACCAAAATTACTTATTAAACACACCAAATGTTACTTTTGAAAAATTTCCAAAAACAGTTAAAAAAAAAAAGCTAAATGTTAACACATTGGAGAGTTGCATTTAGTCCAAGGTGTCGC
Source organism: Rhincodon typus (assembly GCF_021869965.1). Lineage (NCBI taxonomy): Eukaryota > Metazoa > Chordata > Chondrichthyes > Orectolobiformes > Rhincodontidae > Rhincodon > Rhincodon typus. The sequence continues at coordinate 32,787,601 of NC_063354.1, forward strand.
TTTAATCATAGGACAGATTCATTTGAATCTCATGATGGATTGTCACTCAGATGTTGTATTTTTTGGATGAATGGTGTCATGAGACTTTCTTCACTGTGGAGGAATGCTGTTGTCTTGGGAGTTGGGGTCCAAGTCAGCAGGTTAACTTTTCCTGTATCTCATATGAGCAGTTCCTGTCAATTACAGGCGAACACATGGGCAGGAGTCATGGGAAAACCTTCCATTCCTGTGGTGAGAGGGAGAGTAACCGTATAATGCCAATGCAATGTAAAACAAACAGAGATATATTCACTGTGGCTTTGGAACCATATATTTTGCATAATCAATGAATACTTAAGGAAATGTTGTGTATAATAAATAAGATGTAACCTTTAATCTGCTTAAGTTTATCTGTAGAATTAAATAAAATGACAAGAATTAGAGTCTGGAAATGAGATGGATTTAATATCCAGCAATTACTGGCCTAGTATCATAATGGGAGCACCATCACCAGTTGGAGTGGACTCACCAGAATCTTAGGCAATAATTAGGGTCTCTCCAGCATTGTGTACATCCTGAGAATGGAATTAAAAGTTTAATTAATGGCAGACATACGGTTTGATATGCTGCTATTTTAATATGAATGTATTCCTGTGGATTTTACATGGGTTACCGTCTCCGAGAAATGCTATATCAATATCAAGGTAACTGCCCCAATATAAGAACTAGGAGCAGGAGTAGGCCGTCTGGCCCTTTGAGCCTGCTCCGCCGTTCAATAAGATCATGGCTGATCTTTTCGTGGACTCAGATCCACTTACCCGCGTTCTCACCGTAACCCTTAATTCCTTTATTGTTCAAAAAAAATCTACCTTTTCTTTAAAAACGTTTACCGAAGTAGCGTCAACTACTTCACTGGGCAAGGAATTCCATAGATTAACAACCCTCTGGATGAAGAAATTCCTTCTCAATTCAGTCCTAAATCTTCTCCCTCTAATCTTGAGGCTATGCCCTCTTGTCCTAGCTTCACCTGCCAGTGGAAATATCCTCTCTACTTCTATCTTATCTATTCCCTTCATAATTTTATATGTTTCTATAAGATCCCCCCTCAATCTTCTGAATTCCAATTATTATAATCCCAATCTACCCAGTCTCTCCTCATAAGCCAACCCCCTCAACTCCGGAATCAACCTAGTGAACCTCCTTTGCACCCCCTCCAGTGCCAGTACATCCGTTCTCAAGTAAGGAGACCAAAACTTCACACAGTACTCCAGGTGTGGCCTCACCAGCACCTTGTACAGCCGCAACATAACCTCTCTGCTTTTAATTTCAATCCCTTTAGCAATGAAGGACAAAATTCCATTTGCCTTCCTAATTACTTGTCGTACCTGCAGACCTACCTTCTGTGATTCATGCACAAGGACACCCAGGTCCCTCTGCATAGCAGCATGCTGCAACTTTTTACCATTCAAGTAATAACCCTTTTTACTATTACTCCTACCAAAATGTATGACTTCACGTTTATTTACATTGTATTCCATCTGCCGGACCTTTGCCCACTCACTCAATGTATCTATGTTCCTCTGCAAAGTTTCACAGTCCTCTGCACACTTTGCTCTGCCACTCACCTTAGTGTCATCTGCAAACTTTGACACCCTACACGTGGTCCCCAACTCCAAATCATCTATGTATCCACTTGTAATTCACAAATCATTCAAAATAAAGAAGTGATTGATTTTATGTAAATCCCAACTCTTTGAACGTCATTCAAGTTTGCAATGCAACGTAATTTTGGAGAGCAGCGGGTGGTGTTATCGGGATAAACAAGCAGCCACCCTGTACCAACATGAACCCACGAACAGCAACAAATCACCTGCCTTATGTTGATGCTTCTTTTAGAAGACTGGATGATTGATTTTGTGAGGTCCTAATACTAAAGCCAACCATAAGTTACAATGGCAGACCTTTAATGGATTGAATGCAATAGATGTAAGAAAACTTGATCTGTGGTTCACTGGAACCATGATAAACTTAATCTGTGGTTGCTTGTTTTGCTGTTAATCAGTTATAAACAATTTTCTACCATTACCTCAGAATTTGACAGGCAGACAACAGTAGCCGTACAATTTGAAGTGCAAAATGATTTACTCTTCCAGATAAGTTATATCTTAACTCAAATATTCAGATTTTGTCTGCCTACACATCACTTTGCACCATGTTTTTAAAATACTTCCTGTATAATTATCTAATAATCTGAAACAAACAAATGCGCTCAAGTTTCCATTTACTTAATTTACGGCTATAGCAGTACATCTACAATAAATATGAAGTTCTATATTTAACAATATAAACATATAAATTAGAACTTTCTCCTGATATTTATTACAGGGCAGTTTATTATAGTTGTAAAAGTACAGAGAAGATGGGTTAACATTTCAAATTCAGCCTCTCTGTCAAACCAAGGTATAATTCAAACCAAAGAATCTGAGCCACACATGTTAACTGATTTTTTTTTAATCTTCTTCGAGGCTGATGGCTTTATGTATTTCTAGCACTTCCTGACAGGATGTATGATTATTATCTCAATTTTACCTAGCATTTTGTTTTTACTTAAGAGGGGAAAAGTTCACAAATTTAGCTCAACAACCAACTGTGACTGAAATATTTACAGTAAATTATTCCTGAATTCAGTGTGCTTTCAAACTCCTCAATGGGGTAATTACTGGAGAAGCATAAAGTGCTTTATAACACAGTGACCACTCTTTTGTCCCAGATTTTTAACTGAATTCAAAATTCACAATTTACAACGGTGGGATTTGAACTCGTGTCTCAAAACATCAGCTTGGGAGTGTGGGGCGTGTAGTTTACTAATCCAGTAACATTACCACTATATTCTTGTCACCACTATGCTCTTGCCTCCCCTCAGGGAGAATTTCACCTGAAAGAGTGAAATCCTATGAGAAAGGAGGCATATTGCTCTGTAGCTAATTTCACACAATACATTTTGGACGAGAGGGTCTCAGCTTACTCGGGGTGATATTAGATCAGCAGAAAGCTTGCACAATTTCAGTAAAATATGATAATTACTTTAAATCTGCTCCATTATATTATTTCCCTTAACCTGAATTAATGATGTGGACAAGTCAGTGCCAAACAAATGATGCAAGTAAACAAATTTCAAATGTTTCGAATAGTCTTTTCAGTATGCTGATTTTCTTTAAAATTACCTTTATTGTTTCTTTCAGATCAGCTTTGATCTGAGTCTCTCACTTCCATGTTGGGCATGGTATCCAACAGGATCAAAGCCAAATGATGAATTCTTTGGGTCTTGAGCAACAATAGCATTGAGTCTTCTCTACACACCTAATGCCACCCTGAACAATCCATGAAACCATGCTCATGGAGAGATGCAGGAAGAAGTAGATCTGTCTCATTATTGCATACTATTAATAATAAAGGAAATCACATGTCATAAATAGAAAGTTCTTTTGGGTAATGATGACTTCTAACAGCCATATTTGGCTGGACCCTTAGGCACAGGCCCTGTAGGTTTGAGAATGAATCTGTTCCTGTTAGTGAATCAGATCAAAATGCATGATCAGTACATTCCCATATTTAAAATGACAGTTCAAACAGACTCATACTGAGAAAAAAGCCAACTTTCACAACAGCTTGAACAAAATACTGCTCTAATTAGGTTGACTTCATCAATTCAGGTAAGGGAACATTTGGATTCCTGCAAAAGAAATGTATATTTCGATGGACACGAACGTTTTGCCCATTTCTACAATTTATTTTTAGTAAATGTATACAAAATTTACCCATATTCTTATTAGTTGAAGGTAGGAGTCCTGCATTGAAATAAACACCATATTCTTCACCATTGTGAAGAAAAGAGATATTCGATATGATTTGTCTCTTCTAAAGTTCCAGTGGCTTGTTACATTGCCAAGTGTGCTCTTGGGGTGACTTCATTTTATGTATACAGATGCACACGGAGTCAAGTTATCCTAGGGAATCTTTGTCAACACACAGAGGAGCCAGATTAGTCTGAAGTTACAGTACAATAAGGGCCCACAAACCTCTTCACATTGCAACGGGTTGGAAACAGCTGTTATGTGCCAGCAGGGTAGGGAGCTTCAAAGCTACTTTGTTCTCCTTTGCAATATTCAACCATGTATAACTGACATAATATCTGTATACCAGAGGGATGTGTACTTCATTTGTAGAGAAGTATCTTGTTTATGTTTCAGGGAGGAATCACAGACAATCTGAAACCTACATTTGTGCAAAGCATGTTCGTTGACTTTTGCTTTTCAAATTGGTGTGCAGCTTTTGACCCTTGAAGGTGAGGACAGAAAAAGGCAACACATTGAACTTCTTTGGGTCTAATGGGTGCAGTGTTGTGTTTCTAAGTAATAACTTAGTTGAACAGTGTGAACAAGCTGCTAAAGACAGTACACAGTAATGCTAGAAGGTTTTAAAACTGGATTAACTGAATGTTAAAGAAATTTAACAAGCAAGTGCATAAATTGAATTGGCCTACATTGCACAAATCAGTGTTGAAATTTCTAAAATTCACCTCACATGAACTCTCCATCATTTAGTTAAAAGCCATGTCTAAGGCTTGAGTTATTTGATATGCCAGGACACCGGTCCCAGCACAATCAAAGTGGAGACCATTCCAAAAGAAGAACTCCCTGTTTCCCCAGGGTTGGTGTTCGCGTCCCATAAATTAATAGCCATTTTGCCCCGACCAATCTTTGAGCTATGCATTGAACTCTCTGGCCTTTTGCAACCTGTTCCAATTTGCTTGCATCTTTTTACTTTTACCCCTAGCTGCTAACCCTATCACAGCAGAGCTCCTTTCTGATCTTAGCCCCATCTACTGTCGTTGGTACCTATATGAGCCATGACAATTGGATTCTTCCCTTCCCATTCCAAATATATCTCCAGCACCCCAGCCCCCACTTAAAAAAAAAAGATATGTCTTTAACTATGGTGCCAAGTAGGCAACGCGGCCATGGGACACTCACCCTCTGCTACAGGAAACAAGAACTATCCTTCAATTATAAGTCCTGTAAATTGGATTCCTTTACAGTCCCCAACTTGAAAGGCCTCCTGTACCACAGTGCTGTGGTCAGCTTGCTCATTCTCTATTCAGTATCTATTCCTATTCACAAAGGCTGCAAGAAACTTGTACCTGTGAAACACATGCAAAGGCTGAGGATGCTCCAGTGCCACCTTTTGGATCCCTATTACCTCCTTCGTTTGTAGTCACACACCCCTGTCCCGTTCCTGAGATCCAATCTGAAGTCCTTAAACTGAGGGCTTTGGCTGCCATTTTTTGTGATGATTGCAAGCCTGAAGTCCGATTCAGGGTGATGTGATACCACAGACTATGGATTCACCATGATAGTCTGGTCTCAGACGTGGAATGACCATTTAGGAAATGCTGCAAGTGCCCACAGAATTATCTCAGCAGGAGACAGCGCCTTTAGGCAAGGGGATGGGGAACCAAAGAAAATGTGATTTCAGTTAATCAAGTCACTCAAATAATTCAAACTCCTGCATTCAGAACAAAATCCTGCACTGTCCGACCTTTGAGGAAGGTGATTTATCATATTTGTATTTAGCTACCTCTATTGTAACCTCCGTTAAGAAACAGGTCAAATCACTTTATTCATGTTAGCCAGGATTCCTGGCTGGTTTCTTATTGCTGGGCAGTAATCTTAAGAGTTGGATGGTCATGACTGAATTAGGGTTCAGTGTAAATCCTGGTGTTGTCTGTGACACGTTTCCTTTCTAATATCAGATACTAAATAAACTTTAAATGCAAAGCGTGGTGTGACGGCTCTGCCTAGTTCCTAAAAATGATCAAGTTCATGTTGGGTGCTGTGAAGTCCAGTTCATGTTTTGTTTTACTATAAATGACTGCAATTTTCCTCTGTATGTAGAATTGTGGAATCCGACAGCATGATAACAGACCATTTTCATAGTTCTTCACATGAGCTCACTATCCTGATGCCCCTGTCCTTGCCTGTAATACTATTCAGTCTTCCTCTTTTTTCAAGCAAGTATCTCATTTCCTTTCAAAGAATTTGCCGACACGTTTTTAACTGCTGTTAAATTCCATATTTTAATCACATTCTAACAATTTTGATTTCTAACTTTTATTTCTGTCCATGATTATCTTAAATTTGTTCCCAGTGTCTAATGGTAAATATTAATCAGTATTATCCAGTTATAGTCCTTCATAAATATAGAAGGGTTTGCTTTGGAAATTCCATGAAAGATTTATGAAGTCACCCTTCATATCTGCCCACTGCATCCTTGGTACTATTCCAATGAAGCAGTGAAGCATCTTCAGAACTGTTGTTATATCCTTAATGATTGGGTGTTCAAAACTGAACATAATACTTGAACTGTGGGCTAATTTTAGTCTTAGACAAATTATCATGACTTCCTTTCCTTTTCAGGAGTTATCTATGTTGGGGAGGTGGTGGTGTACTGGGGCTGTCACCAGAATAATCAATCTACAGCCACCAGACTGATGCGTTGGGGAGATGGCTTCAGTTCCCATCATTGGCAGACAGTACAAGTTGAAATCAATTCATAAAAGTGGGATAAAAGACTGGTCTAATGGTAACCATGTAATTATTGTTGTTCAAAACCTGATTGGCTCACTAATGTCCTAATGGACACTTCAGAATCACAGCAATGTAGCAGACTTTCCCCGCTGAATGGGTAATAAGTCTGGACAGTGACGAGGGGGGCAAAAAAATGAAAGGTTTCAATTTGCCTGTGCTGCCAATTTTAAACACATGAGCTTTCCCCAGTTCATTTCAACTTTTAGGGGGACACTTAGAGCGTATTTTCCTTCTCTATTCCTACTTCCAAAACTTATTCCTTGAACTGACACCTGCTGTTTGTCAAACATCTGCTGAATTTGTCCACATTCTCCGAAAGTATCGAAACTAGGTTTCTCAGATGTATTGCAGTCAGTGACCCAATATACACTACAAACCAGGAAATATCAGGAGTATTTGAGTAAAAGATTACATTGAATTGACTGCGTAGTATGAGGCAGAGGTAAAGGCACTGGTTGCAATGTCCCTGAATTGGGAAGAGATTAATCAGTAACGCTTTCCATTCATGATAGTTTTCAGTCACTATTCCTGAGTGCACATGTGTGGAGGCCCAATGAGTACATAGTTGGGCCAGTGAAATGCCTGTCAGGGCTTAACAGCTAGGTATACAGATGAAAAATAACTACTTGGGAACATGACGGTGGAAACTCACACCCTTGGAATCATACCCAGTGAGGGTTAGACTTTTGTGGAGGAAATCATTGTGCAAAAAAAAAGTTGTCTCAGGATAGAAGTGAGGGACGATGAGCTCAAAACCATTTGCAGAATCAAACAACCCAATCCCAATTATCTTGAGGAGCTCAGCAAACAGGTACCTTTCACATGGAATTGGGAGGAACTAACAGGAATGAAACAGCATAAAATTAAATGTCAAATTCAAAAGTTTGAGGAGATGCACAGATTTGTTAAATTCTGTGCGTCTCTTGAAGTGAGCCAACTCTCCCACATCTTTATATTGAAATTAAGTTCAATTGCTACTCCATAAGCTGCTAGAATGGCTCATTACAGGAAAGGGATGCTATCATCCATTTGTGACCGGGTAGGACAAAACACAGATGTCCTCTTGCAATCAGTTCTGTTAAGCCATCCTTCATCCAGTTAATGTGAATCTAAATTCCTTTGTCTTATATTAACATGGTTTCCTTTTAAATAAACCAATTACTTCTACAGCTGTTCCATAAAACTTTTACAAAGTGAAGTCAGAAATCTGTAGGTCTTTGCTAATGACTGAGAATGACAGAAAATGAAAACACTTTAGTGTGTCACAGTTAACAGCTGGGGAAACTTCATCTGCATTGCTTTCATTGGGGTTAAATTGTAAAAGTTTATGGAGTGCAGAAGTGTTAAGTGTAATTAATGGGGTGATCCATGCAGCTGTGTTTTGGTGTAAAGCAAAGATTAAAAAAAATTAAGTTAAAATGCTTATGATTAATGGCCATGGCCTCAATAATCGTTCATGTAACAGAAAATGTGTTTGTTAAAACTCCTACTGTAGCAGTTTTAATGGAATCCCTGTTGGATGGCTATGTCCAGTGACTATTACGTCATGAATATGAAAAGTGTTATTTCCAGATTGGTCTCTAAATTTTAGATTAAACATTTAATAACTTTACAGAAAAATGTCCCTGGGTGAAGAGGAAAATAAACAAACAAATGCCTTTAGATAACAATAGGGTGTTTTCCCTTATGGGGGAGTGTGGAACCAAGAAGCACAATTTAGAATTGTAGAATCCCTACAGGTCAGAAAGAGGCCATTCAGCCCATCTGGGCTGCACCGACACTCCAAAAAACAATTTACCTAATCCCTACCTGTATTTACCATGGCTAACCCACCTAGCCTACACACTATGGGTCAGTTTAGCATGGGCAATCCACCTTATATTCACATCTTTGGACTGTGGGAAGAAGCCCACACATGTGGGGAGAACATGCAAACTCCAAACAGACAGTCACTCAAGGCTAGAATTGAACTCAGGTCCCTGGTGCTGTGAGGCATCAGTGCTAATCCCTGAGCTACCGTGCTGCCCATTTTAGGGACCCATTTATGGACCTCCAATTTACAACAGAAATGAGGAGAAATCTTTCTCTCTGAGAGTCTCTATTCTGTGAAATCCGCTTTTCTAGTGCTCACTGATGGCTGAATCTTTGAGAACATATTCAAGGTTGAGTTGAATAGACTTTTGATTGACAAGGGTATCAAGCTTGATTGACAGGAAAGTGGAGCTGAAGCCATGGATCAGATCAGCCTGATTTCTTGAAATGGCAGAACAGGTTCCAAACAGCCTGCTCTTTTTCTGAATTCATACATAGTGTTTTTTTTTTTCTTCCGTTGCTTTCTTCGTGCTAATGTGGAGCTGAACATAACTGGGTGTATTTTGGTCTGGGGCTCTTTGAGACTTTCTGCTGCTTGCTGGAACGAAGAAGATTGACAGAAATTTTCCTCAGGGCTCATTACTTAGCCTGAGTCATTGGTGCTGGTCATGCCTTAACAGGTAACCAACTTACTTAACACAACAATGTCAGGCAGTTGTTCTCGGACACTTCAATCATGGAGTTTTGGAGAGGGGTCAAATTGGAGTGGGCTATCTGATTGGAGGATGATGATGCAGCGTTAATCATAACCACTGTGGAATCACAGGAACCCCTTTTGAAATCCATGCAAATACTTTTAAGAAAGATTTTGACCTAGTTTTCACTACCACCCTCGAGGCTGCTAAAGAGTCCTGCAAGGTTCTAGGTTCTATCCAAAGTGTTAGCAACAAACTTTGAGAAAATGTCTTTATCAGACATTGTATCCTTAATTTCCACCATCAAAAAACCCAATCGTTACCTTCTTTATCCACTAAAATTGCCTAAAAATGAGCCCCAATTGGACCAATGTCCAACTGATGCAAATTCAGGCTTCAAATGACCAGGGATGGCTGGTTCAAGCTTTCAAATCCAAGTGCCAGTCTTAAAGAAGCTGGAAAATAATTGTTGCATGAAGAACGAGATTTGGAACATATGAACTTTCCATCCTCACTTCAAATGTTCATGTCAGAATGCTGAGTATGAACTGAGGCATGGCCAGATGTCACAAAGAGGAGTCACAAAGAAAACTACATTAACTTCAATACTCGTGAGTTTAAATTCTGTTGCTTTTAAAAAATGGACGACCTTGTTGCATTCATAAAATGGCTAAGATCATTCAAATAATTGTATTTCCTGAAGTTTCTGAACCCCCTACATTGTATAGACATTCTAGATAATATGACGCAATGTCTAAGTGATGAGCTTTCTTCCTAGACAATAGCTAGTCATGGACAAATCAAACATCAAGACCCATTGTTCTAAAACGAGGCTGCAATGCTTTTCCAGTTACCTTGTCATCTCGCAATGGAAACTCTGGTGCTAGATGTGAAGCTGCATTGTTAGCTTAACAAGCTTCCAATTAGCCCACTGAGGTGGGCCATCAGCACCTGAAATGCCTGTCTTTGATACCTGACTGAAATTGAAGCTGACTGAATTGTTTAAATATACCATTCTGGGATGCTTAGCCAGTTGCTGTTTGACCTCCAGAAGGTGAGCAGGATTCCAGGCTGAGATGGCAGTCTGCCTTGGATTCTCCATCTCAGTCTCTAAATTACTGGCTGGAAAGAACCTAACCTTTTGCTTGGAAGAAGGAACCTACTGAGTCCAGCACAGTAAGAATACTATTATTTGACCTGACCTTGGGAAGTGTAACTCACATGAACTGATATTTTAATATTTCTGGATTTACCAAAACTTGTAATTTATAGCCTAGCTCCTCTACTGTGCTATCTTCCTTTATTTCCTGAGTGTTTGCGCATGGACTAGCAAAGTAATTCCCCCACCTTTTGAATGTTTTGTTAATCAACTCAATCTTTGATTTAAAATGATAGTTTTTTGCTGTGGGTTTATTTAAAAAACTGGAATCTAAAATCCAGGACTTGGGGAACACCCTTCTGCCCACCTGAGGAAAAAATGGGAATAAAAACAAAAAGAGTAAATCAAACAATAACACACTAGGTTGGGCTTAAGAGTGTACAAACTATCCTAATTTAACTCCACCCTCATTCCTCTTGTACTCGTGGCAACTGTGATTAATATAACTGCCAGTGCCTAAATCGCCACTGAATGTGAATGCCTGTGTACTATGGAGTTTAAAGCATTTGTTCATAGAGAATAAGTTGTAATAAACTCATAATCATGTCAGTTTTGTTCCAGTTGCAATCTCTTCTTGTCAGGTGCCTAGAAGGGCAGCCCGTCTCATTTGGGAGATGGATTAGCAACTTGTAAATTGACTTTTCTTCTATGAATTCTAACAGATGGATCATCTGATTCATCTCCACCTGCAGTTTCACCTAAAGGCATTCTTCAGCCGGATGGAGATGGCAACATCATTACAAAGTAAATCCATGTTCAGATCACTTTCAATTCTTGAGTGCCCCTGATTAACAGAGCACGGAGCATTTGTTTTAGGATGCGTCATTTCTTTTAAATCCATTGACCATAGTTTTCTGACTGTGAGCCTTTCACGTTACTCATACATTTGATGGAAAACCCTTTTGAAGCCTGGGAATTATCATATGATTTTGTCATAATCATATATTCTAGAGCACTAAATTATTTCATTATTTTAAATATATATGTTTACATTGACCATAGTACGTAGCCCTCATTGATTTAAGTCAGGTTATGACAGAGTAATATATTTACTTTACTGAAAATAAACTCCTGAATTCAAAGCTTCGTTGAGCCTTCTTCCACGTTGTCCCAGTAAACTGAACATCCCTGTAAAGATCTCATTCTGTTTATTATAATCCCATTTGATGAGTTAGAGTTCTTCAAGGGCTCTCCTGATCATCTGCCGTTTTACTGGGGCCTTTGCAGATCCTTCGCTGTGATTACACTGGACAATTGAGAGTAGCCACATGTAAAATCAGTGCAGCATTATGATCTGTCTCTGTGTGATGCTATCCTTGCCTCTGTCTAGATAGATGCAGTTGCAACGATGCTCAAAATTTTCAGTGCTACCCTTGTCAAAGCTGCCCACATAATCAGCATCCCATTCACTAGCTTATATACCCATTCCATCCACCCTGTCGCAGGCTGCTTTACAAACTATCCAAATTTGCTGAGGTTTCCTCAGTAACACCTCTCAAACTTATCAACTCAGCTGCAAAGAAGGTCAAGGGTAGCATGTATATAGGGACACTGCCTACAGGTCAAGTATCACTGACTTGGACATATCTTGTCATGCCTGCAATGTCCTCGGATGACAATTTTGGAATACCATATCCAACAGTTTTGTGGGCAATATCTTCACCCCACAGGCTGCTTACTAGATGAGACAGATCACAACCTTCTCATGGGCAACCACTGTTATATCTATATATGGTCCTTACTATGTTTTGGGAAAGTTTGTGTTTTATAATTGAGTTAGGATTGTGGACTTACACACAGTAGCTGGTATTTAAAATGTTCTGTGTAGGTGGGCTATGGCTGGAATGATCAAACTTCCTTTCCTGTTTGTCTGACACGGTTCTTGACTTTGGCTAGGAGAGCTGCTGAATACCAGCAGTAATGTTTTAAATATTTAAGAATGTGAGCTTACTCCTGGCAATAGGAAATGATGAACTTAAATGCTTTTCTGGCAGCAGCAAGCCAATAGCCCACTCCCAGAGGAGCCTCTAGTCCTTCATGCACACAAGAAAATATGTTAGAAAACACGAGCAATATCTACTTTTAAAAGATCTTTGCTTTCTTATGAAATGAATGAGAGATAGAATTGATTCAACAGTCTAGTCCTGCCAGAAGCCAATTGAAGTGTCTGGATTGTTGATACTAATTATTTGTAAAGATGTCCCCACTAAAATGACTCTTCCATTTCACTACAGTATGTCAAATCAAGTTGCACAGTTGTAAGATTTGTGAAAATGTGGCAGAGTGTGAGAAATGCATTGTACTATGAGGGATTGCAGTCGCCTTGAATGAACGGACCCTTGTCAACAAAATAAAAATGTAGCTGGTATTTGATATCTTTTATGATTCGCAGAAGACTATGAATGGAAATATTCTTTGGTTCCATATGATTTAATTCTACTGAGGAATCTGAGAGTCACAAGCTCAGATTTATCGATGTTACAGTAAAAGAAACCACATGCAGATTGAGGAAATTTAAGACTTGAGGGCTTTCCTGTAATGTAGTCACGTGGAAAGCTAAATAAGTTGTATCAGAGCATTTGTTTCCAACTAATGAATGACTTTCACACATGTTGTGGAAACACAGTTACTTCCTGACTGCAAACACATGACCTCCATGTCAGATCACATGACACAAGGAGGGTCACAAACATCTGAGATGACCTGTTGTCAGCCAATAAGCTGCTGCATGGAGCATGCTGGGATAAGCAGGTGTAGCAGTGAGAAAGGTCAAAGTGAAAAGCATTTGTTCAATGCTGTCAAAAAAAATGGTAGTGCTGTATTTGTGCAGTGTTCCTGTCACTTATTATATCGGCTTCAAAATCCAACACCACTGACACTTTGTAGTAAAGGTAAATACAGGATTTGTGAAGTTTTTTTTAAACCATTCTGAAGATTTATTCCAGAAGGAAATCATTAAAAGAAATATCCTTCTATGCTTTAATCTTGCACTTAATAATTAGAAAATGAGGAACACTGAAAAAATATGGACATTCTTGACAGCAGTTAGATCTCCTTTCCTTCACCAATACCAGGTGCTTGTTGAATCATGTGGATTACAGCTGAGAATCAACAAGGTAACCTGAAACAGCATAATCATTCAGAAAAGTATTTCTGAAACATCAAGTACTGCAAGTCTAATTAAACACAGAAGCAATACTCCTTCAAGATGTTACTTTCACCTGAACTTACCAAACTTTTTTCAAAAAGCAAAATTGCATGAATCTTAAATGGTCCAGTGCATCATAGTATCCACAAATCAGATTTACATAGTCAGACTTAGGCCGAAACAGAACAGATTTGGACAGATCAGCTTTCAAAAACAACAGCCTCACCAGACAGACGTCACTGGGAGTTAAAGGTTTGCTGAGAGTTTGTGTACATGTTCCCCTTGTTGGTCTCTACCTCAGTTTCAATGGCACCCCCTTCCAGCTCTTTATTGGAAGTACTTTCTCTGCTGCTCTACAGCACGCTTCAGTAATGGCAAGTTCACTCCATCTGCATTCATTAGTAGTTGAGCCTGGGTCACAGGATTATTGCCTGCTGTGGTTTCAGTTTCTCCAAGCACCAGTAACTCAGACCTAATGTGAGCTCCAAATGGTTCCACCAGTGCTGTATGGATCCAAAGCTGGTAATCCATCCAGTTGCAATGTACAGAGAGAATTGCCTCAGAGACCCTGACATCATAAGTAGTTAACCTGCCAAATGTTCTCACTGCATTTCCTTCCTCCAATTCACCTGAACAAATCTCCAACAAAAAATGAAATTCTCCAGCCTCCAATGGCATTCCTGTCTGTCCTCAGTCCCACTGAATGGCCACAGGCCCAGGAATCCACTGGAACTGCGAGCATTCCCACCAGACAGAGACAGCGAGGGTGATGTGAAGTGTTAGAAAGCATGACAAACAGCTGTCTGCCTTTGCTGGGATACCACATCAACAAAGTTAAACTTGTCATGAATGGACAAACCTTCTTCAGTTGCGCCAGATTTAATATTTCCCAAACAGTAAGCAGTTGCCCATTTGCATGTTGAAAATTCTATGTACAACCCCTAAGAATATAGAAAATGCAAGGCAGCCAATCCAAGAGATTCTGGTACAAGGACTGAGTGACATTTTTGAATGAGAAATCCCAATCACTGATGACTTCATATCCAGTGTTATGTTGCACTTTTTGTTCAGTTCTGCCAGGCTAACAATCTTCTTCTAGCAGAAGATCTCAAAAACATCGGTGTACTAATGAAGCTCCGCTTGAAATACATTAATGAGGCATTACCCATTTGGATAGGGCTTAGGTCATACTCCTATTCAAAATCATGTTGGTTACATTTCAGTGCATAAAATTTATTTGACTTGTACTGTTCCTGCTTATACATAGAACCAATTGTGAGGTAGACACTGCCCCATTACTGTGTTACTCTAGAAATCTAAACATGTGACAGAGCCTGACATTATCACCAAGCAATAACATTGACTCGGACTTGGCAACCTTACCACTTTGGGAATTGTCTTCACATTGAATTATTAAGTTCTCACCTATCCTTGGTGCTGTGGAGACTTGTTCGTGTAAGTGTAATTTTTGAATGAGAAGTCCTGATCACTACTGACTTCATATTCAGATTTATGTTGCATTTTATGTTTAGTTCTGTTGGGCAAAGAGTCTCCTTCCAGTAGAATATGTAAAATACCACTTTCCATGGTTGTGTAGAGGGTAATACTTGTTTTGTGTAATGGTACTTGTTCTTAACGCAGCGATAAATAAGGTAAACAAGATATAGACTGTGACAGGAATTTGAAAATACTTAATGAGGTAATATTTTATTAGTTATTCAGGCATAAAGTTTAAAGTAAAAAAGTAAAGTAAAAAAGTTTAACACTACCCGCTCTAAAATGTATTCTATTCATGCCATAGCTTGTTCGATCACTGATTTTTTTTTTCAAGCCTTAAAAGAATGAAAACGAAATGAATTTAAACAGCCACTTACTTGTATAGGAGGCTGTTTTGCAGAATAATGCTATGTTGCCTCTTACATACAGTAAAGTATACAAACTCATGTAGCATTGGGTTTTCTCCAGAGGCAGACGTGGACCAGTTATCATTTTTTTTCTACAGTGAACTTCGGTTTTATTGTGCAGCTCTGAGGCATTAACAGATTATCTTTACAGGATTCAGCTTTGCTCTGATCTATTATTAGAAATTGTTTCCTGTGTCTGAGATTATGGTAATACCATTGTGCACTGATGTTGGGTTGGCTATTGATGGGTTATTGGTTGCCATGGCTACTGCTACGGGAAATGTACAGTGAGGAGTAGGAGTAGCATTAACGTATATTAAGGGCATTAATTAGCGTCACATGAACCTACTACTTTGACTGCATTCTTGCTGCCTAATTCTTTTGCAGTTGAGTGGTAAATACCAATTTAGATTGTTAATCACTCATATTATTGCACTTCATAAAAGCATAAGGGCATAAAATTAGGAGAGGAATTGGCTATCTACACATGATATCATTTTGCAAAAGGATGTGTTTACAAAAGTGAGGAATTCAAAGCATTTCAATTATACTGGTCAATTTCCCTTGGTATTGCTCTCGGCTAGTCGTTGTTTTGCAGTTTGTTTCTAATATTACTTTGCTAGGCAAATCCACCTAATTTTAGCAACTCATAAATAATTAAGGTCAATCACATTACTTGTAACTTCAGCCACTAGGGGAAATCACTGCCTCTCTTTTTAATGACTGTTTGGGATCTGTAGTGAAGCATGACAACTGGGAATGGTATTTCTGCCTGAGTCAGAGTCCCAGTTTCAGGGTGAAGCGTGCCACAGACAGACTGCGACAATCCAGTGTATGGAACAGATGGGGATGGCAGTAGGTGCTCTAGTGCCACCAACTGCTGGCAATATCACACAAATCACCCCTAATTAGGGCCTTAGTGATGTTTAAAGGCAAAATACTGAGGATGCTGGAAATCTGAGACAAATACAAAGGATGCTGTAGAAAACCCAGCAGGTCTGGTAGCAACTGTGGAAAAAGAAACAGTTAACGGTTCAAGTCCAACATGACTGTTTTTCAGAAAATTCCTTCATGAAATTAATTGACTCTCAATATACAGCCAACCTACTTCCCAATACCAACACCTTCCCCTGGGAAATATCTCTGGAAGGTTGATACGTCGGGATGCTATCCTGAAATGACTGCTTCCTATTTTGCCAAATGACTCACCTGGATGCCTGCCATTAATTGGACAGGAAAATACAGCCCTTAATATGTATCTCCTGTTCTCTGTTTATACAGAGATAGATATTTACATTATCCATCATTCAAGTATCATTATATACAAATCAAGTCAGACATATTCAGGAAGGTTGGATGTTCCAACAAGAAACAGTCACACAGATGCTGGGAAAGTGTGGTCTGCATCTAACCCACCATAAAATGTGTGTGAGCGAGTTTCTCTACAGTCATTCATCTTTCAGATTTAGCTCAGTACTTAGACTCTCGCTTCTGCTTCAAAGGAATGTTGGTTCAAGTCCCATTCTAGTCATTTGAGTATTTCATCCATACTGACACCTCTATATCTTTCAGATGAGACAGTAAAACAATTTTAGCTGGATGTCAAAGATTGTGTGGTACTTTTCAAACAAGTACAAGGGAGTTCCCTCCTATCCTGACTGACTGACATTTATCCCTCTGTGACCAAGAACAGATTTTCCAGTCACTTGTATGATCACTTTTTGTATGAACTTACTAAACTTGAGTTGACTATCATATTTTCTACAGCAGTGACTACACTCAGTAATACTTGACTGAGAAGTACTTACTTGGAGCTGATAAAATTCAATATATAAATAAAATAATTTTTCTACTCTTTCTTTCTGTTTACCACAGCATATAATAACTAAGAGAAGACAACAGGCCTTCCCTGGGCTTTTAGTAGGGAGAGTGTAGGAACTTAGTTGAAAGGAGACAAAAATTCAGGCTCACGATTATGGATGAACACTTTGGTACGAAGTTCCTTTCAGGCAAGTCAGCTTTCCCAATCTACATTGTCAGAACCTCTTTTGAATCTATGAATATGCTATGAATACTCATTAATGCCTCAGCACAATGAAATCACATTCATGGGAGCAATCATTAACTAAAAATAGGAGAATGTGCTCAAAAATTAGACTATGCATCTGAGGTGTCCTTTTGGTGGAATAAAAGTCTTTCTCCAAACTCTGCTAGATATAAATTTCCTCTGTCACTTGGTTCTATCATGACCAAGTCTTTGTGTAAATACGTACAGTGTAAGAAGTGAAGTATGTCAGTGCCAGTCAGTTCATAAGGATGCTCCATCATGTGCAATCTTGCTTATAGTTTTTAAAGGCATGCAGTGTAAAGGGTGAAGCCTCACTGAGTTGACCAGCTCATAAGAAGTCACAGTCTATGCAGGCTTGCTCATAGTTTTTAAAACACATAGTGAAAAGGTGTAAAATTAACAGGTCAACCATCTGAAGAGAGGCCAGAGTTGGATGTGGTCTTTCTTGTGGTTCTTAAATGTTTATAGAGTGAAAAGCGGAGACTGACCAGACCCACTGGCCTTCCAAAGCAAAGCAGTCACAGTATCTGATGCCAAGCAGCCAGGATTCAACTGACCAGGGGTCTGAAATGAAAAAGGTGCCATACTTGAGGAGGACTCATCAGGAAAGGTTCACAGAAAGGTGGGCTGGAACTTAAAGGATGTGGCTGTCATGGGCACTTGAAGCATTCTGAGGGAAGGAGGGCGCAAACTAGAATGTAGAGGGATAAGTCAGAGTGAAGGGACAAATGCATGTTAACGGTTCGGGGAAACAATGAGTGACTTGGTGTACTGGGAAGAGAGAACGAGCATGCAAACTGAGTAAGGGGTGTGTAAGAACGAAGCTGAGAATGGGGATTTGGATTGGATTGTGAACATAAAGAAGAGTGTGAATATCATGGGAGATGGTGAAACTGGATGAGAGTGGAATCATAGAGAAGAGTAGGAAAGTCAATGGATATAATGAGACGGTTGAAAGTCGCAAGGGGAGATTGAATGAGGACAGAGGCAATACCAGACAAGAGGAGAAAGCCATCGACAGTCACAGGAGGAAAAGTGTATTCTAAAGGGGGCGAGTAAAAGGGGGAAGAGTTGGAGGAAACATTTAAATCCATCTTCTCAAAAACATTTTTCAAACTAATATCTGAGTCTAGAGACTTCTCATCTGTACTGTGCTCAGCAAGAGCTTATTCTCCAGCAATCCAGCAGTATTGGAGACCACAGCTCCTACTTCCTGCTCTAACTACAGGCCAAGTGTACTTTCAACAGATCGATCTAGGTGAACTGGTGGACGGCTGGGAATAAGATCTTTACCTGCATTCTCTGAGACTTGCAACACTTCATTCTCAGAGGTGTGGCTTAAGGAGCTGGTAAAGATGGCCATGAGGACAGGGGTCTTCCTTTGTATCCTCGGTAAGAGATCTGGGATCTATTAGATCTAAATCTAATAGGATCTGGAGACTTCCTAGAAAAACGTAAATATTTGTGAGTGTCATGAACTGTCACCCTTACCCATGCTTGTATTAAGATGTTGATGTTTGATGTGCAACTGGGAATAGCAAATTGGATGTTTTTTCACTAGATAACTGTGGATATCCAATCTCCTCTTCAGCACAAGCACATTCTCCTTGCTTTCCTATCAGACCAGTGCCTTGCTGCTTGGACGAGGTCAGGCATCTACTACCACCTGTCATCCTTGTCTGTGCATTTTCACACTGGTTATTCCTCTCCAACAGAAGGACAGAAGCATTAAACGACATCAGCTTGAGGCCTCATTGATAGATAAAGAAAAAGATGTGAGTTCCCAGTACTGTGCTGCCCTTGTGTGTTATTTTTCAGAAGAATGTAATATGGAGAAATTTAAGAGTTAGTGGGTTCTAATTGAGAGCTGGTTGTGTCAGCAAAGAACTAGAACTGATGCAAGCTAAAGCTTCATATGATGTGTGAGCCAAAAGTATCTGTGAAATTTTCATCCCAAGGCCATTTTTTGTGGCAGTTTCTTGTCCCATGCATGCCTTTGGTGGAAAGCTGGTGTGCACTTTCTACAGGTTGTGATTCAAGGTCAGTGAGAGGATGGTGCGTGAGCTGCTTTGTGTTAGAGTTACTTTTATATTTTAAGTGTGAATATTGGTTGATGCATGAGAGACAGCACAACTCTCGTTAAGTCATGTTATATTGATAGCCAGGTTGAAGTGAGAAATGTTGGTTGCATACGAGACGTACGTTGGAGATGGCTGGTACCCAACCTTGGGTGCATCCGTCCTCTGCAGAGACAACTTTATAATAATAACTCCCACTTATTGGGGCATGGAGCAATGTTAGTGTGTGATTTACACGCTGGCAGAACACAGCAGATTGTTTATCCTTTTGTGGTGCTGGAGCCAGGTTGTCTTCAGACAGCCATGGCTTTGACTTCTAGGCTGCCTTTGCTCTTCTGGATGCCACCCTGTTGCTGTGCCGAGGGAAAAGCCTTTCTCTCCTGGACAGCTTTAAGGAGAAGCCCTAGGGAGGCTTCTGTGAACTGTGCAGTTGGTTTTTGCCTGGTTTTTGACATCTTCAAGGCTTGTTGAGTGATCGGGAGCAAAGGTTGAGTTCTGCTACTGGATTTCAGAGGACAAAGTGCTGACAAGATCCTTTTTAAATTTGACACCTGGAAGTTGGATCTGGGAAGGTCCAAGTGTCAGGCAAAATATCCTGCCTGCTTACCCATAAGATTTGCCATTTTACCCACGTATGAATACATAATAAGCTGAGTGGAATATAATCATGCAAGAAAACCTGACCCGCTCCCAAGCGGAAATACCTCCCACTTATAGACCCACATGTAGTCTCAAAAAGAACATGGTTCCATCCATAGATTCAGCTGTAAATCAATTTTTATCTCCGATGTTATATAATTGGACTTTCAGAAAACATTTGATACAGTGCCACAAGTAGGTTGGTTAGAAAATTAGAAATGTTTGAAATTGCTGAGTCCTTGGCAGCATGGATTAGAAGTTGGCAAAAAGATCGGAAGCACAGAGTATTTCTCAGATTGGAGGCAAGTTGAAAGTGGTGTTCCCCAGGGACCGGTGTTGGGACCCTTGCTTTTTTTGATTTATAAAAACAATTTTGGAGTTGGGTGTTGACGGCAAAAACTCAAAATTTTGAGATGATACTAAATTAGGGAAAACAGTGAATTATGAGGATGACGCTGAGCGATTCAGAGGGACATTGAGAAGTTGGCCAAATGGGTAAACCTGGCAAATGAAGTCCAATGCAGCAAAATGTGAGGTAATGCATTTTGTTAGAAGAAATACGGAGAGACAAAGGTTCAATGGTACAACTTTGAAGAGAATGCAGGAGCAGAAGGACCTCAGGGTTCATGTGCATAATTCTTTAAAAGTGGCCAGGCAAGTGGAAACAGTTCTTGAAGGCTTAAGGAATCCTTATAAGTGGAGGCATAGAGTATAAAAGCAAGGAAGTAATGCTACATATTTACAAATCATTGGCCAGAACATGTTTGGAGTACTGTGTTCAGTTCTGGGCACCTTATTTAAAACGAAGGATGCTAAAACCCTAAAGTGAGTGCAAAGGAGATTTACTAGAATGATACCAGGAATGAGGGATTTTAAATACAAGGAAAGGTTAGGGAAATTGGGTTTATTCTCCTTGGAGCAAAGAAAATTAAGAAATGACCTTATTGAAGTGTTCAAAGTTATGAACAATTTTATCGGGGTAAAGAAGGATATCCTGTTTCCACTCGTTGGTGTGTCAGTAACTAGGGGGTCACAATTTCGAAATTTTTGGCAAGAAAGCTAGAAGTGAGATAAGGAGAAACTTCTTTACTCAGCGTTATTAGGATTTGGAATGAGCTGTCTGGGAGAGTGGTGGAGGCGAATTACATGGAGGTTTCAAGAGAGAACTGGATATATATTTGAAAATGAGGAATTCAGAGGGCTACGGAGATAGGGCTAGAGAGTGGGACTAGCTGGAGATGGTATACAACATGGTGGGTTGAATGGCCTTCTTCTGTGCAGCAAAATTTTGTGATTCTAGATGATGATGCTTAAGGGATGTGAAAGAAGGAACGGGGTCACTATGCTTGAATAATGAGGTGATGTTAGTAGTACACAGCTCCCTGGTCAAGGAAAATAACAGTTTTGCATTTTAAGACTTGGATACAGCTTAAATTTTACTGATAACAGATGATGGAAATGTTGATTATCTATTAAGATTGAATAGATTGAACAAATCTGAAATGCTCTTAACCAGGCCCCCCCAGTGTAAATAGATGAGACAGTCTCAATTTGCTGTAGTGTCTGCTACTTAGATTTGATTTAGGTGGCTTCATCCCAACCTACATCAGACATAATTTAAAAAGCCCACACTATTTCACCTTTCAAACCATCTTTATAAAACAGCAGTCACAGTCAATTGCATGAGAGATCTGAACGTGAGTGATAGTGATGTAGTGCTGTAGAAAATAGCTTCTTTAAGTGAAATAACAACCCTTGGAAATATGTTGACCATTTCTATTACAGTAACCATTAGGCACTTGGAATTTAATTTCCACTGGAAATTATATTCAGATTGTAAATGTCCTTACTTTAATTTATTTGAAATGGAAATCACTCAAGAGATACTGCAGAATCGGGACTGCCATCAAACGAAATAATAATGTAAGAAGTTAAATAATGAAAAAAAATGAAATCAGAGGTTTAACCCATATGAACTCTACCATCAAGGTCATTATGCTCTGTATGTTAAATTCTCCTGCCACATTGCAGACTATGGCTCTCAAGTTGTATTGGAGTTCTGATACACTACTTTTATTTTTCAATGACATTTTTGAAATAGGCTTTTAAACTAGCAGGGAAAGCAATTGCAAATGATATTTTTTTTGAGCACTGCTATTGAAATATCAAACAATGTAACTTTGAGTCCTTAGTTTACTGTCTTTGGGGGTGAATGCAAAAAAAAAATTTCAATTCATTCATTGGCATTGCCCAGAGTGAATCAATAGGCTGTTTCACAATGCTAATCAATGTGTTATCACATCAAAATAACCTCTGTGCTCGTATTAGGCCTCAAATGAATGCAGTATGCATCATGTTCAGTAATTGCTTCACTGATTTGCCATCCATTTTGGACCTTAGTTGAATTTCTCTCCAAAATACTTACCAAATGTATCCTTACAGTGCATATTAACTTCTTCACAAATTCATTCAACTAAAGCAATTTAAAACTGAGATTGTGTAAATAAAATGGTAAGTGCTGAGAAACAATGGTCTGTGTTGACTAAAGACTTGATTAGGTAGGTCCATATCAATTTATCACTTTTTCATTCATTATGTAAATTTTACACACCTTAGACCATTTAATAGCAATTGGCATGAAGTTCAACATATTGATGATTTGGCATGCTACTAACAGAAGTTTAAATGATGCTATTTGTGGTTTATTTTAAGTGGGACAAATGATCTGTTACATTATCAGCATGGCATTAATAAAGAGGACAGGAACACCATGGATACAATATTGGCTAAGTGACAGGAAACAGAGTAGTAGTTAATGGATGTTTTTTATGACTGAAGGAACGTTTATAGTTCCCAGAGATTGATGATAAGATCCATGCTCTTCCTGATTAATGATCTAGACCTTGGTGCACAGGGCATAATTTCAAAATTTGCAGATGACACAAAACATGGAAGCATTGTGAACTGAAAAGAGGATCATGTAGAATTTCAAAAGGGCACAGACAGATTGGTTGAGTAGATGGACAAGAAGCAGATAAAGTTAAATGCAAAAACATGTGAAATGATTTACATTGGTAGGAAGAATGCAGAGACACAACATTAAACAAAGGCACAATTTTAAAGGGATTGCAGGAACAGAGGGATCTGGGTATATGTGTACAAAAGTCATTGTAGGTGGCAGGAGAGTTTGAGATTTGCAGTTAGTAAAGGATATAGCATCCTAGATTTCTTTAAAAGGGACATACAGTACTAATGGAATTAAGTTTATGTTAAACCGGCATAAAATACTGGTTCAGCCTCAGTTGGAATATTGTCTCCAGTTCCAGCCACATAGATTGTAAGTTGGGACTGTTTACCTTGGAGAAGAAGAGGTTGAGAAGAGATTTGTTGGGGTATTCAAAATCATGATGGGTCTAGACTAAGTGGATCGGGAGAAACTGTTCCCATTGATGGAAGGATCAAGAGTATGAGGGCACAGTTTTAAATTGTGACATGAGGAGAAACTTTCTCAGCAAATGGTTGGGACCTGAAATCCACTGCCTGAGAGTGCGGTAGAGAGAGGTTCAATCGAGACAATCAAAGTGGAATTGATTTATCTGAAAAGGAAGAATGCGCAGAGCTCCAGGAAGTGGTGGTAAAGTAGCCACTAGATGAATTTATCCTTTAAAGAGCCAACACAGGCATGATGGGCCGAAAAATTGTCTTCTGTGCTGTAATGACTTTGTAATTTTGCAAAATTTCAATCCAAATCTTCCAGCAGTCCCACGTTCAAACAACCTATTCCTCTTTGAGCTAATCCTTGGTTTTGTGGCATCCATTAATGTTTTAATGTTCTATATGTACCTTTCCTTAACACTTTTTGATTTATGTCTGGAACTGAAACAATGCCAGAGACAAAATAGAAAAAATGGAAATACCCATTAGAAATGTTGCAGATGCGCAGCTTACGCCATACTTAATTCAAGTTCAATTGTCAGACATCTGAGGTCATACGTAACGGTAGTTAGCAGTAGTAAATTATGCATTAATTTTCTTGAGTTAGAAATCTGAAAACTTCTGTTTTCATAGCCCAAAGTAGCAACACAAGGAGGTATTAGACTGGAAAAGATTCTTTCATCCTCCAGGCTGGCTGAAAACCAAATATGCTCCAATAACCTTCAACCTCTATCCCATTTACCCTTGGATTTTTCCGCACTAGTTGCTTTCACTGCTTCTTGGGAAATTCTATTCCATCATCATGTATAAGAATTAAATGGAGCTTACTGTACAGCTGCTCCCTTCTACGTTTGAATCCATACCGACTGGTTTAAGAATCAGTAATTGTTTTGAACATATTATAATTGTTGAACTTTTCTTTCTGATATTTTTAGATGTCAATGGTGAGCACTGAAGCCCAAAATCTAGGCCAATTCCATCTGTTCCCCACAGTTTATATACATTATTCTAAACTTTCTCAGTTTGCACTGTCCCTAATGCCTGGATATTTTTGCTTCAGAACAGTGATCAGAACTGTTTATACAACAGTTTTATATAAATATCTTGTGCAGAACCAGTATCAGCTCCTGAGGTTTGCATATTATCACTCTGACTGTACATCAGTTCAAAAGGCTTTCCTTACTGCCACTACATACATGCTGTGCTGTTAGTTTCAATGAGCCCGTTATACTTTATAGTCTAATATTTATGTGCTTACGGTTCCCTGGACTAATTTCCAATTGTTTGCCCAGTATTACTTCTGTATTGTCTGCAAATTTTTACAGCTTTATTTCTGTCCTGCGTTTAATATCATTTATGTACAGTAAAAACACCAACGACTTCTGCAATTGTAGCAGCACACTGGAGAGCACATGGCTTGTTAATATAATGCTGTTGTATCTGAGATTGTCTCCAGTGTTTCGATGTCAGTAAGAGTTGCCACTTTCTCAAAGAAATAACAGACATTTATTTGGCAGGAACTTCCTCTTATAAATGCATACTGTTTCTCTGGTATCATGCAAAACCTATCTAAGTCTTTCATTATCCCCTCTTTCAAGACGTCTTCTAATACTTTACCCACAACAGATGTTAGGTTTACCGCTTGCAGTTCTTTATATTTCTTTGTAAAGATTGTTTTTTAGTGAACCACTTTCCAGTCCTCAGGCACTCTTCCAATTTCTAATGATTTCCTGATGTAGTTTTCAGGCAAATTTGCAATTTACAAGCCCTTTCCTCAACAATTGCAATCAGGTTTGCTCATTCTCTTGGTTTATGTGCTTCCATGTGTTTTATTCTATCATGTTCCACTTTTATTTTTCCCTAGAGTGCAAATGGCACTTTTCCTCAGGTGTGCCTTAAAAGACCAGCTTTTTTATTAATTATGATATCAATCTGGCATTCAGAAGCAAGCAGAAATGTCCTTAAAATTGTTTCTTGCATTCTAGTGCAAGCGATCCATAGTACTTTGGTTAAAAAGTAAAGGCTGAGAAGAAGAAAACCAAAGAACTTCACTTGAAAAATTGGATGGACATCTTTTGGCATAATACAAAGGATAGCTTCTGTTTACTTTCCTTGTGTGAAGCCAGCAACATAGCTTTTTTTCAGTAGTATTACTGCTGCCAAACTCTTATGGTGTAATTGCTTGTGATCTCCGATATGACACCCACTTGTGTTCCTGTGTTAATTTAAATGGTACAACTGTTTAATTTACAACTAATAGCAACATCCAGTCTTTGCAGCTATTGCTTCTACATACGTATTTCCAAATTACTTTTTCTTCCAAAATGCACTTGAATTTGTCTGCACTTATTATTTTTGACATATTTATTTTTAGTTTCCTGAAAGGCTGGTCTTTTGCTGCAATCACATACATAATTTACTATATTCCTCTTTCACTGTCTCCATTTCAGATTTCACATCAGAAGGTTTATTCTTCTTTCTTGCATATTCCAAGAATGATTCTATTTTCTTCACCACATAACACTTTGTTCCATTTCTTTTATCACGTAGCTTGATGCCACACCAAAAAACTGGATTCTTTACGGACTGGTTCAGGAGGAGGCTAAGCCAATGTCTGTCTTTAGGCTGAGACTTTAAAGTAACACTATTCATTGTGCATTGATACTAAATTCTGTTTATAATCATAGATGTACCAGTCTCTGCTTTATTGTTATATTAGGTAAGGACTAATCTTTCTCCTTTGTGTCATGTCCATATGCTCATATAAATCTTCCACTCCAGAGTGCAAACTCCAGTGATCTGCCTGAGTGTTCTAACTCTATCTACACTGTGGTATTTATATTCAGCGATGTGCAGCTCTAAGATATCATTGCAAGTTTGCTCCAAGGTCCTGAAGTGCTTCCACAACGCTGCTGTTCGTCTTTTACTTCTGATCCATAGATGTGTATTATGCTGACTAACATTAAATGTACCTGAGTTTGCCACAGAGAATTATTTCAAACCATACAAATGGCTGAGGCACCTATCACCGATACTGCCAATTCTCAACTTCACAGGTACTAATGCAAGTTCTTAATTTAATTTCACACAAATCATGATTTCTTATGTATTCTACATGTGTGAAAAATCACTGTCTTTTATAAATCAGGTTTTGTTTACCATTCTAGAACCTCTCAGTCTCATCTATCATTATATCAGGTTCAAGATTTTCTTTCTCTTTAAAGTTGGAAATCAGATCCAATGTTGCTTTTTCAAAAACGCAGCAAAAGGTTATTTACACTCCTCACTATTTTCACTTGCTCTGAAAATTGCTGAAAACTTTCAAATGCTGTTTAATCTTTTACAATTTTCCACTAAGTTTACAGCCTCCAGAAAGCTGGGGAAAAAGTTTTTTGTCTTATTAGCAGGGAATATTAATATCAGTATCTGATATACTTCACTACACAAGTTCAGACTGTGATACTTCACCCACAGGCATCATTTTAGGAAGTAAATTAAATGCTGAGTCTTCATCAAATAATGGGTGGAATCTCCCCATTTTCAAACTAAGTCTAAAAGCAGGAGAGTTTCTGATAGAGAAAGCCAGGCTATACAAAGGTGAGAAAGGAATATTCTGGCGCTCAGGCAGCTGATTAGCAGCCCGCGGCATTCCATTGGAATTAGGACTCCAAATCAGGAAGTACAGGCTGCCATCAACTATCACCCAATCAGAGGTTGGTACCTCTAGAATTCCGAGTGGCTGCTTTGAACTGTGGGAAACACCCCACCAGACTCCCTGGGTGAAAGATTATCAACAGGCAAGTTAAGTTTTGGATTATGGCTTGTCAGCAGGTAGGCCCCATGAGGAGATGAGAGCAGAAAGGTCAGAAGCAATGACTGTGGACAGCCATCCCCAGCTCTGTGCCCTTGATTGTGCCCAGATTGAGGCAGGGTCCCTGCCAAAACTGACAACTTGCCTGCAGTAATTAACCAGGGTGTTGGCCAACTTTCTACTTGTCTCACCTGGAGCTGAAATAGTTGCAGCTCAGGAGGGAAGAGGCACTAAAAGTCAACCGCTTTAGGGTCTCGAATGGCAGTGGAGCAAAAGGTGGAGCTTCAGCCTTCCTGGCTAGAATTTGAGCATGGGCACGGGCACAAAGGTGGTGGGGAAGCAGTGACGAAAAGGGGCCCAAAAGTCTCAAGGATACGACTACAGCTATAAAGACCATCTTGGATATACAGAGACAGATTGACAATCCAAAATTCTGGTCCACCACCATCCCACATAATTTAGTCTCTTCCCACCTCCAACCTACCACTTCCAGGTCCAGAGGATTTCACCCAGTGACAGAGACGGAAAATCCTCCTGGCTTTTTTCAGTCCATCTCACACAACTTGCCACTTAACCTGAAGCAATGTGAACGGAAACTGGATAAACAGGAGAAAAACGAACTATCTGGAAATATATTTTCCAACAGCCTTAGACAATTGCAATGTTTTACTTTGTCCCTAACGATCGCTGCAGGGTACCTTCTGTACGAGGTAATATCCACTGCATGTAAAATGTCAAGTTCTTCCACAGGGGCCTAGATTTTGGGCTTCAGTGCTCACCATTGACATCTAAAAATCTCCACATGAAGCTAGAGCAAGAATTTCATCTACATTGCACGAGACCTAGCAACATAGCCTGATTCAGACATAAACAGCATGCGGTTATAGGCTCATAGTCTCTGCACCACAAAGACCAAACAAAATAAGGCTGCAGGAGTAAAAGATTTTGGAAAACCCCATTGAAAAGGCATTGGAAAAATCAAGTTTTTAATACACACAATTCATTTTGCAAAATGAAAAACATCAGTGTATTTTTAAGTAGTACGGTAATTTTGATCAGGAATCATTTTAAAATGTAATATTTAAGCATCTTATTATAAAGTAGAAATCAATGACTTTTCAGCATAAATAAGCAAGGATTTCTTAAAGGGTTTTCTCGTAAATACTGTCAAAAATCCAAATCATTTTAACTTCTCCTCATTAAGAATTTGCAACTTCAGAGGTGGCCCATTATGCCTGAAAATACAAGTGTAAATTTTAAAAGTGTAATTAGTTCATAATGACTGGGAAATTATCCCAAATTTACACTAATTCCTTTATTGGCATTTGAAGCAGTGAGCCCTCAAGAACAATGTTGCATGGGCTTCTGCACCTTTTCAGTGAGTACACAATAGCACATGTCCTGGAGATTGCACAGCTGCTGTGATGTCTGGATGCTGAACTCTCACCCCTACTTGCACTGAAAATCTGACCCAATATTTCCAAGTCCAGTGCTGCAGATTAAAAGAACCATTTGATTTAATGTGATTTTTAAATGATTACAGTGTCGGCGGCTAATAGACCTTACCTGACAGAATTAATTGTCCATTGAGAATCTAAATCGGCCATTAAATCCCAATCTAAGGTCTGAACTTTCAGGCTCAAAATGATATCCTGTTTTCCTTTGGATAAAATGGATGGGGCTGGTTTTAATCCTCCTTTGCTGACTAATGCACTTCTCACAGCAACAAGATAGTCCTAACCAAATTCACGTCCATGTGGTTACAGTCATAGCGCATTATCCCTTCTCGTTCTGTCTGTATGGTAACCACGCCATTCATCTTGAACACTGTTCAATCATTGAGATGGCTCACAATTGCTTCCATTTTTACTCATGCACTCACATCAAAAATATCTCTAGCAGTTGTCTGCCTTCTGAACGCATGACCATCGCTTCTAGAGTCGTTGGGGGATCCAGATCCACCTTAATTCTTTCTTATCCCTTGTCTACCTATAATCTTGTGGTAACAGAACTGAAACTTTGGTAGTTAGCTTCCATATTTATGTTGATGATACTCAGCTCTGCACCTCCAATAATCTTTCTCAACTTGTCCAATGCAACTGTCATACAGCTTCTGCAATATTTTCCATGAATCTTAACTTCCTCCAACTAAACTTTGGAAAGATTACTGTTCACCCCCAATCTCAAACTCTGACAGAAAGATCATCCTGTCAAAAGCTTGGTTGTTATTTTGTGAAAAGTCTGGTGTGTTCTTGGGATTATACAATTAGTCTTTTCATCCTCATAACATGAACACTGAGACTAGGTTCCTACTGAGAACATATATTAGAAGATTTATTTACCAAACAACTACTATTACTACTCTACCGTAGCCATTGGTATAGCTTGGGCTTAAGCTGGTTTACTGACTGACTTGCTTATTAGATTCAAAGTACAGCAGCAATTATTTATGATGGTTTTAATATCTTGATGCAACAATATCACATGGGATAAAATCACACTGGTATCATAATGTAACTCTCCCAATAAGTATACGCTTCCCTGATACGTACTAGATCACAACATGCCCCCTTTTCAATCAAAGGATAAGATTTCTTATGAAAAACCTATGTGGATACAGATCATAAATGACAGAGATACTTGTGCAGGTCTTATCTTTACACAATACGATGCATTTCAGTGAATTTGTATAAGACCAGATTGTGTTCTTGGGATTTATTGCATACATTCATGCTGTTGTGTGTAGTCTGCTAATGTAGATTGGAATGAACAATTCATTATGGATATATTGTCTTCTGATATTAACACAATTGTTCCAGTATGTGAAACATCGTCTTAGTTTACCTGTAGATTATCATATCCAATTTGAACTTGCCTTCTGTTCTGTCCTAGAACAGACCATTGCTTATAATAATTATTGTACAATCTCTTTGGGCACATTTCCTTTCCATCATTCCACATATTGATGTGTTGGTGTAATTGTTTTGAATGCGTACAGTTTGTCTGAATGAAACTGAAATAATTGTCTACATAAAAGCTGAAAGAATTGCCGATGAAAATAAGAAACAAAAAAAGAAATCGCTGGAAAAACTGAGCAGATCTGGCAGCATCTGTGGAGAGAAGTCAGAGTTAACATTTTGGGTCCAGTGACCCAAAGGCCCAATTTCTGTTCTTGTTTCTATTGTCTATATGCTTTTCAATCACATTTCTGCACCATTCCTTCAATTTTTTTCCACAAGGAATCAAGTGTATTCAGTCGGGTAGGAAGCGTATGAGACAAAAGACAAATACAGCATATAATCAATGACTAATACATAACTAACTTCATAATGAGAGGAATTCAACATAAAAGTAAGGATGTTATGCTTCAGTTAAACATGCCATTGGTGACATCACATCACAAACGTGTGTACAATTTTGTTCTCCTTATTTAAGGAAGGATGTAAGTGCATTGAAGTTATTTCAGAGAAGGTTTTCTAGACTGATACCTCAAATGAGTGAGTCATCTAATAAGGATAGGTTAGACAGGCTGGGTTAAACAGGCACTATTTTCAGATTACTTACCCTTAGTCAGTCTTTTTGGACAGAGAAGAGAAGAATTTTCTTTTTGCCTCAGAATGTTATGCAGTTTTCGAACGCTCTGTCTCAGACAGCAGTGGAAGCAGGGGTCATTACATCATTTTTCAGGCAGAGTTGGATAGATTCTCACTAGACAAACAGATCGACTATAATCTTGTTGAATAGTGGAACAGGCTTGAAATACCAAATGCTCCACGGCTGCAGTTTTGTATGTTCATATGTATGTATGTGTGTAAAACTGAAATTCAAGCCTGTGAATTCTGAAGATTACCCTAACCTTGAACCGATCTTCTGTGACATTGATGATCTGTTCAGCATGTCTCCAACTGTTGTCAGAAAAACTTGAGGAATTAACTCTTCTCAAATATTCATTTCCTAAAGTAATGAAGAATTTGGCCATTTTATTGTCTTGATCATCTATTTGTAGGTCAGCGATGTATCATTCTTCATTTGAATATTTAGAACTCTGCTACAAGATCAGTAATTTGCCAATTTGAGAATTTTACTCACCATTGTGGTTTATCTATCATACTCTTACTGTATCTTCACTGTGTTTATTTTTTCTCATGCTGGGAGAGAGACTGTAGTGTAGAAAATCAATGGTTGTCTGTAGATTACAGTCTTGTTCAATTCAGTGAGAGTTAAGGTGGCCATGACTCAGGAGTCAGACAGATCTAGATCAGACAGATTGCCTTCCATAAAGGGTATCAGTGAACCAAACAATTTAAGATAGTTCATGGACACCATCGCTAAGACTAGCCTTTATAAATATATTTTTTAACTTTTGTAATTCCATTTGAATTCTACTAGCAGCCGTGGTGAGAGTTGAACTATTCCAGAAGCCTTAGACTAGGCCTCTGGATTATTAGACTGGTGACATTACCACTACGCTACCATCTGAGGCCGATTATGAGGAAAGGCTTTTTCACAAACTTGTGTTCCCTTTAGTTTGGGAGATTGGAGGATGCACTAAGCTAACTGGGTACAATCATAACCAATGTCAATATAGAACAGTACAGCCAAGGAACAGACCCTTCAGTCCACCATGTCTGGGCTGACCATGTTGCCATTCTAAACTAATCCCATCTGTCTGCATGTGGTCCATATCCCTCTAATCCCTGCTTGTTCACATGTCATGTGCCTCCTAAACGTTGCTGGCATATCTGCTTCTACCACCACCCCCGGCAGTATGTTCCAGGCACTTACCATACTCTGTTAAAAAAAGAACTTTTCTCGTGCATCTTTTTTAAACTTTCCCCCTCTCGCTTTCATCCTATTCTCGCTAATTTTTGACATTTCCACCCTTGGAAAAAGGGTGTCCATGCTATCCATGCCTGTCATAATTTTTAAATACTTCTATCAGGTTGTCCTTCAGCCTCAGACACTCCAATGAAAACAATCCAAGTTTATCCAACCTCTCCTTATAACCTCCTTACAAATGAATACACAGCAGCTTTTATCTTTCATAGAGGATTCAAGAATTAAGAAGGTATGATCTTAAAGTGAAAGCTGAGCCATTCAGTAGTAAAATGAGGAAGGATGACTTCACACAAAACCAGTAGAAATCCAGATATTGACAGGTTAAGTAAGTGAGCAAAAATTGGCAAATGGAATATAATGAGGGAAAATCTGAAGTTCTTCAATTTGGAAGGGGCAACAAAAGAACAGAGTATTATCTAAATGGAGAAAAGCTACAGCATGAAAGGGCTTGGATGTACTTGTGTGTGAAACATAGAAAGCTAGCACACAGGTACTGCAGTTAGGCAGGTAGGCTAATGAAAGAGACAACAAGGTGCAGGGCTGGATGAACACAGCAGGCCAAGCAGCATCATAGGAGCAGAGAGGCTGACGTTTCGGGCCTAGACCCTTCATCAGAAAAGGGGGAGGGGAAGGGGGTTCTGAAATAAATAGGGAGAGAGTGGGATGCGGATAGAAGAGGGATAGAGGAGAGGATAGGTGGAGAGGAAACAAACAGGTCGAAGAGGCGGGGATGGAGCCAGTAAAGGTGAGTGTAGGTAGGGAGTTAGGAAGGGGATAGGTCAGTCCAAGGAGGACGGACAGGTCAAGGGGGCAGGATGAGGTTGGTCGGTAGGAGATGGAGGTGCGGCTTGAGGTGGGAGGAGGGGATAGGTGGGAGGAAGAACAGGTTAGGGAGGCAGGGACGAGCTGGACTGGTTTTGGGATGCGGTAGGGGGAGGGGACATTTTGAAACTTGTGAAATCCACATTGATACCATTGGGCTGCAGTGTTCCCAAGCGGAATATGAGTTGCTGTTCCTGCAACCTTCGGGTGGCATCGTTGTGGCACTGCAGGAGGCCCAGGATGGACATGTCGTCTGAGGAATGGGAGGGGGAGTTGAAATGGTTCGCGACTGGGAGGTGCAGTTGTTTATTGCGAACCGAGCGTAGGTGTTCTGCAAAGCGGTCCCCGAGCCTCCGCTTGGTTTCCCCGATGTAGAGGAAGCCACAACGGGTACAGCGGATGCAGTATACCACATTGGCAGATGTGCAGGTGAACATCTGCTTGATGTGGAAAGTCTTCTTGGGGCCTGGGATGGGGGTGAGGGAGGAGGTATGGGGGCAGGTGTAGCACTTCCTGCGGTTGCAGGGAAAAGTGCCGGGTGTGGTGGAGCTGGAGGGGAGTGTGGAGCGGACAAGGGAGTCTGGACTCTGACTCATTATCTATATATAGTAAGACCTGGACAACATTTAGACCCTAGTTGATATGCTACAAGTAATATTTGAGCCACACTGGTGTCAGGCAATGACCATCTCCAAGAGGAGGGAATCAAATCATTGCCTCCTGATACACAATGAATCCACTACTATTGTCACCCTATGATATACCATTGACTAGAAACTGAACTGGACAAGCCATACAAATACTGAGGTTATGAGAATAGGTTAGAATATAAGAATTTGACAGCTAATAATTCACCTAT
The DNA here is from genome assembly GCF_021869965.1 of Rhincodon typus. NCBI lineage: Eukaryota > Metazoa > Chordata > Chondrichthyes > Orectolobiformes > Rhincodontidae > Rhincodon > Rhincodon typus. The sequence goes on from NC_063354.1 coordinate 32,821,496, forward strand.
TGCCTCCCCAAAGTCGGTCCACCTATAAAGCAAAAGTTGGAAATGTGATGGAGTACTCTCCTCTAGCTTGGATGTATAAAATTCTAACATTCAGGACAAAGCAATCCACTTGATTAGCCCTCTATCCATCACTATCCACATATACCCACTTCACACCCCAAGCACAGTGGCAGTAGTGTGTATATCTACAAAATACACTGCAGCAACACACCGTGACTCTTAACAGCACACATCCAGAAACTCTATGGTGTAAAAGGTTAAGGGCCATAGATGAATAGAAATCACCATCTTCTGCAAATTCTCCTTCACAATATGCATCATCCTGACTAGGAACTTTATCATTCTTCCTTCACTTTCACTGGGTCAAAATCCTGGGAGCAGTGTAGGTGTACTGACATCACATGGACTTCAAGAAGGCTGCTCATGTCCAATTCCCTATGGCAATCAGGGATATGCAGTATTGGATCATCCAGCCAGTGATCCCTGCATCCATTAATGAACAAAAACAGCTACATAATCATCAAAGCAACATATAATTATGATCCCCAGTGAACAAACTGCAATAAGATCCCTAGAGATTAATCCATTCCAAAGCAAAGCAAAACTAATTTTGTTTCCACAGTCAAACAATTTTATTATAACTAATACTTAGGGTAAATATTTTGCTGAATCTTTGTAAAGTTGCTTCTTTGTGAGTATTGGAAAAGTATTGCAAATACAATGGATCTTTTGATCTCTTCAAAAAGTTTCTAGTTCATTGTCAGACACTTGAAAACACTTCAAATTAATGAGTGTTGTTGTAAAGATTGGTATAGATTTTCTCAGGCTCTGTGGTCAGAATACAAGTGACAGCTATTCTATAAGGTAAGTAGTACCTAAAAAGGGTTAACTGACACAGTGAGATAATCTCCACCCATCAGGATATAAAAGTCTGATCTTGGGAGGAGCCACGCAATGTTTGACTGTTTTTCAAAGTTTCTCTAAGTTCTTGTTCTCGTGCTAAGTCCATGTCACTAACAGTACTGTGTACTTATTCTTAATTTGAGACTGATGTCTCCAAGAGACTATCATGTATCTAAGATGAAATGTGACTTGCTATTAAGTACTTTGTAATAACCCTATGCTGTTTATTAAGCTGAACTTTTCCACTGAAGACTTTGTGTGTGTATTCTTCACCACTTTATATCAATACTAATAGGAAGGATTGATTGCATTTCAGATGGTTGTGCAGAACACAGTTACACCACTATAACAATGATGGTCATCAAACCATATAAGCATTATATTCAGCATGCTGTTGGAGCAAGGCAAAAGGAGTTCCACTTTCATGTTTGCTTCCCATTTGCATTGCAGCTCGTATTGCACCTCCAGGAGAATACATTGGAACTGTCTCCCAGAGAAAGTGTAAGATGAATTTATGATTATGATCTAAGTATATAATAAGTAGATTAGAATGTGTGAAAATTCCTCCCAAAAGTTCCTGTGCAAATATTACACATTTATATTTATGTAATTATTCACTTCAGTAGAGATTTTCAAATGAATATAAAGACTTTATGAGCGGTGAGAGAGCAAAACACCATGTATGCTACATTTAAAGGGAAATTGGTTGAATGTGTGACATTGGCAACCAATGTTTTGAAAGTGCAATGGCAGTTTTAAAATCCATCTCAACCTGTTAGTAGTCTCACAAGGAAGTAGCTGCTAGCAAAAAAGCACATATTACCTCTGCTGATCCTCTTCCATTTCTGAATGTGTTAAGATACAGCACATTTTTGACAGATTGATTGCTGTCACTATGCCATAAATACTGTGCTTACCCAAAAATGGATGGACATTTATATTGTCAGATAGAATTGATAGTAAAGGGAGTAAACTGATGAAGATTCTTGCCCCAATCCAAATGGTGCAACAAAAATCAGTCAGGATGGAAACACCAGGCTCTCATATCTAACCTTAATCCCTGAAATAAAGGATAATGATGTTATCCCGTGACTAGGTGTGTTCTGTCTTATGCCCATTGTTGGAACTTTTAAAATTCTTACCAAATTAGACTTTTTCACCATACACAAATTTCACAACATAGTCTTACTGTCAAGTATTTTCTGGAGGACAATGTTTCTTTGCCTGGTGTCAGCTGGACTGTCTGAATTACTGAGTGAAATATTGCATTGTACATAATGTCTTGAATACGGTTATAAAAACCAGCCCACAAATCAGAGCTGGAGGTACACATTCCCATTCATTAACTTGCATTTTAAGATCTTTCATGAGAAAGGACATTAGCATCTGTCGTGTTCCAAATGGCATCTTGAAATCTTTTTACTATGTTTACTATTTAAATCTTTATTCTTTTAAAAGAAATCTTTGTCAGAATTCATCAAAACTGAATATGTCAATAGATCTCAACTGTACGTCACTACCTCTCCTATTTAATTTTAAATATCAAAATATTTTTTCCATTAAACAGAGCCAAATTATAAATGAATAATTTCCATTGACTTGATGGAAACATAAGTCAGCATTTGGACAGATTAAGGTTTTGTGCACAACTATTCTCAAATGAATTTTCAAATTGTTGCCTTTGGCAGTTCTACTGATTTGGCAGAAGAACATAGGAACAGGAAGAGGGCATTCAGTCCCATTTATTTAGAACATGGCAGGTTGGGAGTGAAGCAAAAGGTAATGGGTTCAAGCCCCACTCTGTTAATATTCTAAGCTGTCAATCCAGTGCAATATTGAGGGAATTGTGACAATATACTCTGGCTTTGTTTGCATGCTGCATTGTGTAATGAATGCCCCAAGACACTATCTGAACAAGACTGGGAATGCTACCATTGTAATGGCAACCATTTCTCTCTCAATGCCTTGAATTTTAGTGAATAGACTTCCAGAATTGACAGTGTCCCATGCCTTCGATCAATGTAGTTCCAAACAATGAGTGACTGGATGCCTGACTGATGTCTGTGCAGCTCCCCAAAGCCTTCCCATGATTCTCTGGACCAGTTGCCCTGGAACCAAGGGCTAATCGTAACCTATTTCCTGGGCTGTGGAGGTACTGACCTTCTGAATGTAGCCACTCTGAGTGGTTTTCTGATCTTACCCAAGGCCCTGGACTGACTTTGGAGACTGCCCTTGACTGACTAGCTTTGATCCCTAACTAAAGGGTGTCACCTTTGAGTTGGCTGAGGTACTCCTCGTAGACTTTAAGACAGCCACTGAATTGATGCACTGTCAGTGCAGTTGCTACATATGATATGACTGAGAGATTGATGTAGCACTGTGCTATACAGCATATATCCACCCCCTTGACTGGTGACTGATAACAACCAGGACAAGCTGTCTAGCTTTGTATCTGGTCTGAAAGGCAAGGCAAGACAGAAGTCTTGTGAGCCTTAAGCTGTTAAGCTCTGGCTGAGAGGACAAAGTATAATAAGGCAAGGTAAGTGAAGGCAATGATGCTATGAGTGTCAAAGCAGACACAGTGTGAATGAGTACTGAGACAGTGAAAGGATAGCCTTAAGATGCATCTTGGCCCAATCCCTGAGTTGGATGCCTGTCCCTGTGTGCAAAGTGCCCTGGCAGCAATGTTCCAATGAACAGTGCCAGTGCACTGCAAGGTGAATAACTGAGTACAAAAGCATACCATAAGTGTATCAGATGTGCACCATAATAAGACTGGTGTGAGAAGGGGCTGTTGGTCTGTGCCAATATACATGGACAAGTGCCCATGGAGTGTGCTCTAAGATACTGATACCTTGTGTCCATAATGGAGATCCAGAGCAGCAGGAGATTAGCTAGAGTTGCCAGCTAACCTATGTGACCTTTATGTCAGGAATTCTCCATGTCAAGTTTCTATCCAATGAGTGGGACTTTAGGAAACTGCTTAGTAATGAGGTGAATTAAATGATAAATAGGGCTAGTGCCATGCACCAGTGACAGTCTTGACTCACTGTCAAATGGTTGGTTTGAAAATTGGACATTTTGGTCTTCACAGTGTGAAAAACACACAATGTTTTTGCCTTGGCTTTTGTACAGTGGACTAACACTGAGTTGTGTGCACTGTTACTTTCCCAAAAAGAAAACACAATGAAGCCAATGGATTCTGAACTAAGGGGGAATAGCTGCTTGACAATAATGTTTTGCTTGGGTCCTTTTCAGGTAACCATGCCATGTGAGTGGGGCAGTGCAGTGGAAACTACCTCGCATGCAGAGAGAAAGCAGCAAAAAAATCTGTGTCTCTCTCCCTTGTGTGGTGATATTGGAAAGTCTCCATTAACAGCTAACTGCCTTTTACTCACCTTTCTCCACAAATCCTGTGTTGAAGGAAGAATAATACAAAAATACCTTTAACGGTAGTGAAAGGACAAATTCTTAACCAGTGAATGAAAGAGAGCCTCAGTGTGCAAACAACTTTATGTTATCAGCAAAGAACTATTAAGGCATAGAAAAGAAGAGAAAGAAAGCAACTCATCCAATCCTGTGGACTAGATTGATGCAATCGAGCTGTGTTTTGCTGATCTTTTTCTTTCTCATGTTATTACTCTTAATATCTATGTTTTGCCTGTCTATCGGTTTGAGAAGGAGGGGGAACTAAAGAAAGGATACATTTTAAGTTGTACAGTTATCAGTTAACAATTCATATTTTCTAATTGCTATAGGTTAAAGACCATTTGTTCATAATGAACTTATGTTGTTTTAAAGCTCAAAAGCGGTAAATGTTTTCTTCTACCCTGAGTTCATCAGTCAGGTAAATTGGGGATTTTGGGTAGTTTGTACATTTGTGATGGCTGCATGAATAGTGAGCCTTCATTTGCAGAGCACTATCCTAATAAGTCATGATAGCATTGAGAAAACAATCACTGGACATCTCACCCGATTTTCCAAACAGCGTCACCAAGGCCCATGTCCTTCAGGTACTGAGAAAATTCCACCCGTTGAAACATACAAAGTTCTGAAGTGGCTGCACAGACCCGATGCAAAAAAGATATTGCCCCTGGCTTGTGTCTCTTGAACAAGGGCTCAAGGACACAGATTATGGGTAGGCTATTTTAGACTGAGTTGAAGAAAATATCTTCATTCAAAGGATGATCAACCTGTGAAATTCTCTACCATAGGAAGTTGTGGAGGACAAAGCACTAATTATATTTAACAAGGAAATGGATTTACAGAGATGAAAGGTGTCAGGAGGTAGTTGGAGAGAGCAAGAGTGTGGTGTTGAGATAAGTGATCAGCCATGATCCTGTTGAATTTTAGAGTAAGCACAATAGGCAGAATGTCCAATCTAGCTCTAAGTTTTTTATGATCTTGTGATCTTAGCTGTTGGTCGCAGTGTCTGTGTGCACAAGGGATATATCAGGTTTATCTACAAAATGAGTCAGGTTCACTTCAAAGTAATTACATGTATGTGAATCACTTTGAAGTATCCCCATGAGACAGAATGGACTATATTAGTGCAGTTTTCTTTTCCCTTAATCATCCTTAGTTTGCCATTGTTTTAACTTTTCTTCATTAATAGTAGTTCCTTTCTTGTCAAAACAAATCAAGAAAACAAGAAGCCAAGAGCATGATGAAAAGATGATCTAAAAGAATAAATGATCTCACAAGGTCTCCAGCCTACTGCATGAAGGTGGGTGGTCAAAAATTTAGTGCTTAGTCAAAAAATGGTGGTAAAAGTAATTTGAAATGTTTTACAAAGGGCAATTATTTGTTATCGACTGCAATATAGTGCAACATCTTGGTTTGTGCAGACTATACTTCAACACTCTAACATTTAAACTTTAGCGTTTTTAGTGATCAATGGAATGATACCTCAAATTTTTGATCCATAATAGACCTCGCCTGTTTAGGAACTGAAGCATAAAGGATCAGTTTCAGTCTTTGATCTAACCCCATGTGAATCAGAAATGATGGAAAATATATCTTGATATGTAGTGTACTGTAACCTTCACCATTCATTAGTCCCTCCCTTGGTTGTATTTGTTTTCTTGTAGGCACTACAGAGAATTAAACTTCACATCAAAAGATGGTTCAAGGTTAGTACACAAAATGAAAAATGCTGAGTCTTTTTTTGATTCCTACCATTTAAGCTTATCCTGAAGTTTTGGATTACATATACTGTGAGCTATAATCCATCATACTGTATAGTTCATCCCAATGCTTTTGTTTTTTTTGTTCTATGAAAAAAATGATGTAATGCCTTTTCCATTTTACTTCAAGTCTCCATTTTTATTTTTTATTGTCTTCTCTAATTAGTTTCTTCATGAAAGGATCAGTATAAGAACCAGATACTATTTCATACCTGCTCCTAACTGGTCTCCCAGCAAAATAGTAATTCCAGCTTGTGTGTATGTGACATATATACAATTCAAAATGGTGTCAGACTGTGGCAACTGTAGAAGCTTTTCACTGTATTTTACTGTATTAGTCACTGTAAAATGCATGTGATAATAAATAAATCATTCATCAAATAAATCACTGATCATTCAGTGAATTAAATGAATTCCTGTTTTGATTTAGATTCTCTTCATTATCCATTAGCAGCTTAAAACAAGTAATATTTGGATGATTGAAAGGATTCTCTCTAAGCTTATATCCTAGCAAATTACTGGATCACATTAATTCTGGCCAACAACTATTTCCATGTACTTTTATCTCTGTTCAGTCTTTTTAACTCAAAATGTATGACTTCAACAATCCTACTGTGATGGCATTTCAGTCTTCAGCTCTTATAATACCTTTCAACGTGTCATTGGAACTGTGGACTGGCGTAGTTCTTATGACACATCTCAGCTGCTGCTTAACCTTTAGCAAACTTTAAAATATAATATTGCCTTAAATTTCAGATTACATAAAATGAGGTAATTTTATATTTAGTGAATAATGGTGAATACATTCTCTGCCCAGTGGTTCCTCAATTAATTACAAGAAAAAATTCAATACCTGACCATGAAGGTCAAATGTTCAGCTCTGTAAAAATCTTGCATGTTAGTGTAACTAAACCCACACGCAACCAAAAGCCTAATTCGAACATTGTTCCACTGTATTCTTTAGTCCTGTGATTATAGTACAAATATATTGCCTATGGGTGAGCACAGAGTGATCATAAAGGACATGTAAGAAAAATTAGTATCTAACATACAGGAAACATATGTGCATGCTAAGACGAGACTACCTTTAATGGAAAAAATTTATTTGAGCACAAATGCGCATTTAACACATTGTCTATATTGGAATGAGAGCACACAGTTATGAGAAACACAAACAAATTAATGAAAGTAGCATAAATGCTTGCACCAGTTTGAATTAATCAGCAATATATGATTTTTGCTTTCTTCAAATACTTGCCACTTATTCCTGAACTTGCTTATGAAGCTAGTTCATCCGCTTCGCCTTGCATCTCTTCCTTTGTGTTTTGCAGCTACCATAGATTCCAAAATAAGATTATCAGCTCATTTCTCTCATTTGTTGTTTGAAGAGCTTGCTGTGTCCAATACAACAGTGATTACAGTTCTAAATAATTTGGGGACGTCATAAGGCATAGAAACAGAAATCGATCATATGGACTTTAGGGCCAACTCTAATATTCAATAAGATCATGTCTTGACCTCCAATATCAACTCCACTTTCTCACCCTATTCCCATTTACTTTGATTCTCCTTATATCCCAAAATCCATCAATCTCGGCACTGCGCATACTCATTGGCTAAGCATCCATGGTCCTCTGGGGAGATAATTCCAAAGATTCACTGCTCTGTGAGTGATCTTGATTGCTGCTTATGGATTCCAGAGAAACTGTGTGAGATAATGGACCTCGGTTTTGTTCAGAAAGATTTTTAAATGTCATGAGATGAACAGGGCCAAATACACAGAAATTCTACCTTATGCAGAGTGCATGAAACAAAATTGTAAAGTGTGGTCTTATTTAACAAATATTGGAAACAAATTGGAAGAACCATCAGTTGACATTGACTTATAAACTGGCAAATGTTTTGTTTATTTATTGCAACACACTTCACAGTGCCCTGCATAACACTGCCAGATCTTTTTCTTAGAGGAAATTCCAGAGTGAAGTCTTCATTGTTCAAGTAACATGTAGCTCAGTCAGTGGAAGAAAAACCATCCAGGAAGAAAGTAAGCCATGATAGGGACAGAGTGCAAGAAAGAAGTCTAAAGTTAAACCAAAGGGTAAGATGAAAGATCATTGTGAGTGGTTGAAGTGACTACCAGGAAGAGTCATCAACATGTGTTAATTGCACCTAATTAGGGAAGTGATTGGTAGTGGAAAGATTGGGTGTGTGCAAGTGGATCTGTATTACCTTCAGAGGTTTATTAGAAAACATAGAATTGGGAGTAGTAAAAAGAGCCAAATGAATTGGATTGTTAGAAAATGAGTAGAGTAAAGAGTCACTTTAATAGCATCAGACCACAGGGTTGCATTCTTATTAAAAAGAAACAACTGGTGGTGGTTTAATCCTGAAGGTCATCATGCCTCAGGCAAGGGGAATGGTTAAGAAGAGTCCTTTGCTGTAACCACAGTTGGTTTGGGATATTTAACCCAAGCTGTTGCAAATCAGCCATCAGCCATCAGTCAACTGAACTAGCCAACTCCCTGAAGTAGCATACCAATTGCTATTCCAACACACAAGTTATAAGCAAAACCAGTTCAGGTCCAAACCAGAGTCAGGCAGGCATGCCTGATGAAGTGGAAAAATCAATTGAAAGTGAAAGACAACATTAGTCTTTATTGGAGAAATTTCTCCTCAAACTCAGGCTGAGATGGATAAAAGTCTTTTCCCAAGTTTTTAAAGTTTGGGTCCAGAAAGGAGGAATCCACTTAAAATTAGGAAACTAATGGTTAAGTTTGATTCATAATATAAAACAAGAAATGTAAGTGTGAAGTAAGGAATTTGTACTATGTGTAATCTTTGTCTTAAAGTGAGGGGAATATAATGGTACCTTCTTGAATCAGTTTGTATGTTTCAGTGAACACCAGACGTACATGATGGTTTGCCTCAGTTTGTGTTGAGAATTTTGATTAATTTAGAGGATCTCTTCCTGTGGGGATACCTTTCTTCAATACCAAATGAAATTGTGTTTTAAAAGGAGACACTTTAAACAGGTTTTCTTGAATTAACAAAAAGTGTATTTGTTGCTGCTTGGAGAAGAAATACTTATGCTATACAGCTACCCATACAGAACAGAAATTAGAAGTGAGTGCAAAACAAAATGTTAAAAAGATAACCTTGTGGCCATTATTGTATTATACTGTTAGCATTTACATTGGCAGTTGTACAGTCACTTTTCAGGATTCTTGGTTTTGGTCAGCTGACTGAGGTTTGTTTGTTCTGATTCTTTTTCTGACTGGCTTTTAGCACTCCGAGTGAGAGAAATATTTCTTCCTTTCTTTACCTGTAGTGCAGGAATGCTTACTAGCTGTTCTCAAGCTGTGACTTCTACAACAGTTTGTAGTAACAAAGAGACGAGTATTTAAATTCTCTTTTTACCCTGCTTTTGGATATTCCCAAAAGAAAAAACAGGACAAATGTCTGTAAGTGGTGGCAGTCTGCCAAGGGCAGGGTCGTGGATGAGGCAGGGTGGGGGTTATAGTCAACCTCCTCATTACTTCTGGTTGGTGACCCTCTCTGTTTGAATTTTATTTGACATCTTCAAGTGTTAAATTCCATTAGTCAGACAGAAAATGTTATCCGGCCACTTAAAGTGTTTACACTTGTGGTCATTTTGTTTCTGTAGCTGTCCCCCTTTTTTTTTTATTAAAAAAAAACACATTTTTGAATTAAGGGATACAAACACCTTACAACCCATCAGGGTTCCAATTCATCGTTATAATACTAACAAGGCTGGTTTATCAGCCTCCACCATAATGATGAGCAATTTGGACGTTGCTGCCTGCATAAGTTTGCAGTTAACACCAAAATTGGGGTTGTAGTGGACAGCAAAAAATATTACCTCAGAGTACAGTGGGATCTTGATCAGATGGGCCAATGGACCAAGGAGTGGCAGATGGAGTTTAATTTAGATAAATGTGAGGTGCTGCATTTTGGAAAGGCAAATCAGGGCAGGACTTACACACTAATGGTAAGGACCTGGGGAGTGTGGCTGAGCAAAGAAACCTTGGGGTGCAGGTTCATAGCTCCCTGGAAGTGAAGTCACAGATAGATAGTGAAGAAGGCTTTTGGTATGCTTGCCTTTATTGATCAGTGCATTGAATATAGGAATTGGGAGGTCATGTTGCAGCTGTATGGGACATTGGTTAGGTCACTTTTGGAATACTGCGTTCAGTTCTGGTTTCCCTACTATAGGAAGGATGTTGTGAAACTTGAAAGGGTTCAGAAAAGATTTACAAGGTTGTTGCCAGGGTTGGAAGGTTTGAGCTATAGGGAGAGGCTAAATAGACTGGGACTATTTTCCTTGGAGCGTCGAAGGCAGAGTGGTGACCTTAGAGGTTTATAAAATCATGACAGGATAGGTTAAATAGACAAGGTCTTTTCCTCAGGGTGCAGAGTCTGAAATTAGAGGGCATTGGTTTAAGGTGAGAGGGGAAAGGTTTAAAAGGGCCAACTTTTGCTCGTGCTTGTACAGAATGAGCTGCCAGAGGAAGTGGTGCAGGCTGGTACAATTATAACATTTAAAAGGTACCTGGATGGGTATATGAATAGGAAGGGTTTAGAGGGATATGAGCCAAATGCTGGCAAATGGGACTAAATTTATTAAGGATACCTGGTCGCCATAGACGAGTTGGACTGAAGGGTCTGTTTCTGTGCTGTATGTCTTTATGACTAAAACCGATATTATGGTGATTTTGCCTCTTCCATAATTTCATGATTCAATGCCTAATTTCCTACCTGATGTTGGCCGAACATTTCAATGATTCCAAAACTATGACGACTGATGCCCTCTAACTCCATGCTTACTGGAGCTCCATCCAATGCTGTAATGCTCTGCAATCTCCACTGGATGTCTTTGTGCTTTGGACTGACCTCTCATTTACCTGGTGCTGTTTGACAGCTGTGTGCAGTGACAGACATTTCCTCCAATCCACTTTTATTTGACTTGTCTTGGCAAGATGATTCTCCTCCTTGCAGCTGTAGCACTTTGCCTGTAGGAATGTGCAGCTCCAATTGTTTAGGCACTGATAACAGGCCTTTGTTATATGTCGGATGCTATTGAAGCATGGTCTGGACATTTCTTATCCTGTCTTTGCTGACTGCATTTTCACCATTCATACCATTAAGGGCAGAGAGGGAAATGGAATTAAGTCCTTGATGGGATAAACCAGGATCTCAAGGGACCAAATGACCTATTCCAGCTCCCATTATATTATTTTGTTGGTTCAACAATTGTTGTCATTGTTGTATCTAATGAAAAACCCAGTTACCTGAATTGGATCAAGCTTCTCTTCACCTACACACTTTATTTATAGTATTTTCAAGAATCCAAAAAATGCATTTGTGGGTACTTTATATTTCTCTCTATTCTTTGCCAAAGCCCTTACTTTTAGTCAAATGGCACATTTCAAGATCACATTGCCTGTGCCCAATCCAAATTATCTAATTTCCATCAGAATTTCACAGTTAGTTTGTTATCACCTGGAAATGCCTTGTAAAGTATTTATCTAGGGACTCAATAGAAATTCAGTCACCACTCAGACCTGTAATAAAGTTCAAGAATGAACTGTTCAACCACTCATTTTATCTCTGATCACTTACCTTGTGTTTTCTTTATTAGACATCTTAATTTGATCAGACTGAATCACTAGTTTATACTTTTGGAAGATTTTTTCTGATCTCCCAGTCAAATATTCATTAAAGAATTATTCACAGAGTTGCTAATTCTTCAGAAATTATTGAAAAAAGTGGTCAAAAATAGCATGAGCTGCTGTAACTGCCTTCACCCACATTTTCAAAATGAAGACCAGGATGAGGCAAACATCTTCCAACTTCCTGCAGATAAAACTGAAGCTGCTCTTCTTGGGCGCAACAACAAATTCAATCTAAACTCAAAGTCCCCTTCCACATTCCATTTCAGATCTGATTATAGATACTAGTCTGATTCCTCGTATGGCAGGACTGACATGTGTAGATAGGCTGGTGAGTTAGGACTATATGTATTGGGGCTAGAAGAATGAGGGAGGTTCTTATAGAAAACTATAAAATTCTAACATGTCTAGACAGGATAGATCCAAGAAGGATGTTCTGATGACCTGGAAGCCCAAAATCAGGGGTCAAAGTCCAAGGGTACAAGGTAGGCCATTTAAGACTAAGGAAAAATTTCTTCACCCAGACAGTGGTAAGCCTATGGAATTCTCTGCCATAGAAATCTGTTGAGGCCAAAACATTGAATGTTTTCAAGAAGGAATTTGATATAGTTCTTAGGTCAAAAGGGATCAAAGGATATGGGGTGAAAGCTGGAAGAGGGCTCTGAGATGGAAGATCAACCATAATCTTATTGAAAAAGGAGCAGACTCAAAGGGCCAAATGGCCTACTGCTGTTCCTACTTTGTCTGTTTCTATCGCAAGGATATCCCAACGATGTGGGATCTTGTTACCAACCAAAGATGTACTTCCTTTTCCACACCTACTCTGACACCTACTTTGTTATCTCTGTTACACTCTCAGTTTCCTAACTCTTCCCCTTTTTTGTCAAAAACAATAATGCTTTTATTACTTCTTGTTGAAATTTTCATACTCCATCCCTTGCTCACCTCTTTTTTTTTACCATCTATAGTTAGTCATTATCAACAGTTTGTGTCCTTTACTGAACTAAGTCCTGCAAATCCACCACTCATCTTTGCTAAAATCCACTGACACTCATGTAGTTTGCAATCAATTTTAAAACTCCATCCTCATTTACAAACCCCGCCATAGAATCACTTCTTCCAATCTCTATGATCTGTTAAATTCTTGTATGTACCCTTTAGTCATCAAACATCAAGGTAAATGATTCTAGTCATGAGGGCCAAACTGCACTCACTATTCCTTCCTTCAAAATTTCACCCTACTTGCACCTACACTTTCCACCCCCACTTTCTCACAAACTACAGCATTATCTCCAACTTTTGGTTTTCTCAAATCTTTGGCCATGTTAACTGTGCACACATTTTCTGCAATGCCTTGGTTGAGACTCCTGAAATGACTAAATTAGATTCTCCTTAGAGCTTGAGAAGTTTGGTAAATGATGCAGCCAAATCCAATATAATGCAGTTGATTCCCAGAATGTTGTATACAGCCATGATATGTGGTTGCTGAAGCTTGATGTGCTCAGGCCGTTTTTGATCTCTGCTAAATTACTAAATGTTCCATTTTTAAATGGTATAGAATTGATAACCTTTACTCACATTGAATTCAAAGAAATACATTGAGGAGAATTAATTGCATTTTATGCTAGCTCTTTCTTTTGTTTGGGAAATGGAAAAACATCCATTTTTTATCTCTTTCATCTTTTTTCCCTTAATCTGTTCATCTACCATCAAAGCACTAAATCACAAATGCTCTGTATCCCTGCAAACAATAAAACCATGACTTAAAGGAGAGGTTCCTATTGAACAACAGCAGAGCAAGCAGAGCAAACAGAGCTCTCTGATATCCACCTGGGTTTATTCAAGAAAATGACAGTGTATGCTTGACACACATTAGCTTTCTCTCCCAGTTCAGTTTTAATTTATTTAGCTTTGCACGCTATTCATTTGACCTTGGCAATGGAGCTGTGTTGCTACTCTAGTTTGTGAAATACAGCTGCAAGCCAAACTCTGGGCCATTTCTGACTTGAAATTAAACACTAACATGTAAATGTCAGTCTGCAACCTTTGCTTCATTTGCTAAATATGACACTAGAAAGTACAATGTAGGAGTTACCCTTGACAGAATGGTAATAGCTGATTCTATTATATCCATTCACTAATTTGCACTTCTGAAATTTACATGCCTCTCTATTGTATTTCATACAATATTTACCACAATTTACAATAATTTTCCATAAGTCAGAAATGTGGAGCTCTGCATTATGAATTGTTCTGAATACAATATTTGGCTAGTAATGAAAGAGGGGACAATGTAATTGTAAGGAGTTCCCGATTCATGACTTCCTCACCAGAACAAGGAAGATCCTGTAGGACAGTGGGTTTGAGTCCCACCCAGGATTTGTTGGTCGCAGAAGGTACATTCATAATCTAATGATTATCAACCTGTAAGTCCTTCCATGATGCCTCTGGCAAATTGGAAAAATGGGAGAATCTCCTTGTCAGCCCACACTTGATGTGAAGTAGCTCCGTCGATGTAGGGGCGATAGGCTGCCAACTTGCTCCAGTAAATAATATCCTGCTACAGCAACAGATGTATGCTTTGTCTGCCTTATATATCATTACATGCAGGAAGCTTCTAAGTCTAAGTTATGAGAACATTAAGAATGCTTCTGGAAACCTTCCCCACCAGACTGCAAACGAATTTGGTGCATGCTCCACTCTTCATTGGAGTGTTAATGACTAATGTATACTTTAGGAATTGGCCTGTCAGGGTTCTGGCCCAAAATAAACAGACATTAATGGTAGAAAGATCCTCTCCTACTCTGTGTTAAAATTGCTTATCTACACTCATTCATCACAGGAAACATTTAAATAAGCCGATCTTCAATCAAAAGCCGGAAGAGTTATAGTCAACAATTATTAATCTAGTGCTGACAACTTGTCTGGAAAATCATTTGGCTGCAGTTGAAATGCCAAATAGTCAATTTTAATGAAGAAATATTTATCATGGACAGGTTGTCTACATCAAATACTGTTCAATTTCCCATGAAGAGAGGAGATATTCAGCCTGTAGGTTTGCTTTCCTATTCAACTGGATCATCCCTCACCTGAGCCTCAAGTCCATTTTCCCATCTTTTCTCTGTTTCTGTTGGTACCCATGCCCATTAGAAACTTGTCTACCTCAGTCTTGAAAGTTCCAACTCCCCCTGCATCCAGAATCTTATGGCAGTGAGAGTTTCACATTTCTACTACCATTTGTATGGAAAAAGCACTTTCTTATTTTGTTCCTGTTCCAGTTGCAAGATTGTTGTGATGCAGCTTTGTGATATATTGTTAGTATTTTGGAAATTGGATTCAAAAGTGGAGAAAAAGTAGATTTTACTTGTCACTTCTGTGAAGATGACTGTTTTCTTCATGAATGTCA